>NW_025423274.1:658711-789563 GCF_020497125.1 Mauremys mutica
TAGAGATGGGGGAGGAGACAGGGTCTCGAGGGAGGGAACAGCTGGAGAGAACCAAGGAGCGCAGTGGACAAGTCTGCCATGTGAATACTAGTGGTCACAGGTGTTCTGCAGAAAACCTGCAGCCCGCTGGTCCCGTGGGGTGATGGTCGGCCCTCGGGACTCTGACTCTCACAGTCCCAGTTCAGAGCTTGGCAGGATCTGCTGGAGCTGCGTTGTATTGCTACGAAGCCCTGGAGGCCCTACTGCTCAGCATCCCCAATGCACAAAAGTCTCTTTTCCTTCCTGCTTGGTTACTAATGCCCACTCAAGGGAGATCTTTGGTCCAGATGGCCCCCTGCTATTGAACCCGAGAATCCAGCTAGAGATGCCTTCCCTCCTTTGGGCTGACTCATAGCTGCATTCCTGGCTGCCTCAGCTGATGACCACAGGCTCTTCGGCACCCCGGCCCCTAACCCAGGACAGGTGGAGGGTTTGGAGCTCCCCACAGAGCCTTGGGCTCCCTAGGTGGCTTTTACCATGGCCCGACTTCAGTGTCTGTCCTGGCTTGGGGGCAGGGCCTCCAGGGGAAGAAGAGAGTTGGGGCCATGGAGAAGGGCAGGGCCTCGGGGCTCCCCCACTTCTACCGAAGTTCAGGTGCTTTTGCTCAGGAGCAGAGGCTGCATCATTGTTTAAATCTAAACCAACTCCAGATGGGGGTGGAGACATTCCCCGGGATCTCAGGCCGAACCTGCAGCTCTCAGCTGTTGCTGCTGGAGGGTGTGAAGCCCTTTCACTCGTATTGCCTAGTGTCCCTAGCTCTGAGGCCTTCATCTCTCCTCGTCCTGAGGTACCTTCCACTCCATTCCCAACCCACCTCCTAATTATCCAGGGGCTCTTCTCCCAGAAGAGGATCACTCAGGGGCTGGATCCCTCTTTGCCTTTTCTGTGTGTCTAGCACAGTTCGAGGTGCCCATGGGTGGGGTGTTTGATCACAATGACCCTACGTGGAGCTGCCATTCAGCTTCCCTCATTTCGTCTCATCTTTCATTTTTTCAATCCCTCATCACCATCCTCCCAAGCACATTTCAATTGCCGCCACATCCCTTAACCAGGCAGCGTCCCTGTAGTGTGGGCTGTCTTCATAGGTCCTTTCTCAATCTTTCTCACCCTCTTGTCTTGAGTCTCCTGTGTCTCTGCTTTCTAAGCACAGACTAACTCTGGCTGTTCAGAGGAGGGCAGGACCATGCCTATGTGTGGCCAGCAGATAGCGACAAAGAACCCCAGCCAGCCTGCCCCCTGCCATGCCAAACACCCACTGAAAGCCACCCACAGATCAGCATGCGAGGCGGCTGCTGATGCTCTGTGGCCACCATCAGAAGATGGTAGGAAAGCAGGGCCAACCCCCCTGGTGGGGCCTCTGACCGTTCGTGCTATAGGTGCTCACTTTTGCAGTGGGGCAGGAGATTTTTCCCCAAGAGGCTTTCCCCAGCTGGCAAGAAGCAGAGAAACACCCAGGCTCCCAAGGCGCTATGTAGCAAACCCCCTCCAGCACAGGGACAGGTGCACACTTGGAAGAGGGAAACTGCTCCACACTCTAGCCCGGGCAGCCGCCCATTTTCTTTGGCAAGTCAGGAATGGCAAAGGCGAGACTGGAAGCACCTGGGGCTCATGCCCCAGCCTTTGTGATGCCCGACCCCCAGCTCCTTCCCAGAGCTCTAGCTGAAGCCAGAGCATTGGCCTGAGCGGCCAAGAAGAGGTTCCAGCCCTGAAGGGAGCAGGACTTTCAGCACAATGGTAAAACTGCAGAAACACAACCACCGAGGAACTTGAACCTTCAATCGCCTGATCCGAAGCCAGACGCCTGCTCCATTAGGCCACGTGGTCACATAAGAAAAAAAGATCTCTCCAAGAACTTCTTTAGAGAAGACGGACACTGTGTTTCTCAGACTCGGGTCATCTACTGAGGGCTGTTGAGACTCTCTGGGCACAAGAAGTGGAGTTCCCAGCCAGATGTGAGACTTAATTCTATGGAGCCAGGTGCAGGGCTTTGGCAGGGAGGCTCAGGCATGGAGGATTGAGGTGCAGCAGATGGACCGGCTGTCTAGGTGTGGAGATTTAGTCACATGAGGCACAGAAGGGAGGAGGAGGAGGAATCCCGCTGATGGTCAGTGGCTGTGCAGAAAAAAGGGTGTTGATTCCCCCATCCTAAATGGGCTGGTTGGCTTGATCCTTCTCCCCTCTGCAGAGCATGGTGGGGACTGCAGCTCACCCCTTGTGGGGCAGGAGGGCACAGGTGCAGGGCGCTGGGCTCCGATGCACCTGGAAGGCCGCTCCGGTGGGGTGGGGCAGGGCCGGGCCGGGCCGGGCCTGTGGTTTACGTCCTGTGTTGCCTGGTGCTAGGCCATTTCACAATCCCCAGCCACGCCGCACAGCGCACCCCGAGAGGGGGCAGGGGGCCAAGCAGATGATCCAGCACGAGGGGGGTGAGGATGTGTGGTTGGGGGGAGGAAAAGCCTTGGGCTGCACTGGGGGAGTGCAGAGCAGGGGTGACACCCCAGAAACCTGCAGCAAAGGGATGGACAGGTGGGCAGGGTGGATAGAAGAGGCAGCGAGCCTAAAAGGGGAGTGGTGTTGAGTGGTCAGAGCAGGGAGGGGGCTGGGCACCAGGACCTCTGGGTTCTATCCCTGGCTCTGGGAGTGGAGGGGGGTCTAGAGATGAGAGCAGGGGAACTGGGAGCCAGGACTCCTGGGTTCCATAGTGGTGGCTGTTTTTTCCTGTGTCTCCCTCCCTACAGATCCCAGCCCAGCCCCCTAGTGGAATCTGACTGGGGAAGGGGGTTGCCCTGCCACTCCAGACTATGATTCAATCCTCTCCCCCCAAGGGCTCTGACATCACGGAATCTCCCCCACCCAAATCAGAAAGTAGGAGCCCCTCCCCGCATGTGGAGGAACCTAGTGAGTCTCTTGGGGGTTTCTGGTGGAGGTGACAGCACCCACCAGACATCCACTCATGGTTACAAGGAGACCCCTCTGCATCCTCCTGCTACGAGGGGCCGGGGGCGCCCAGCCAGGGTCAGGAGGTGAGATGGGGTCACAGTGGCAGGAAGGGGGCAGAGCTGGGGATGGTGCCAGGTCTGGTGCTGGCTACATGGGGAAAAACCACACTGCTCCCCCGCAAAACACACACACACACCCCTCCCGGTGTTGGGAGGGGAACAAGTGAAAGGACAAAAGAAGCAAGAGACAAAGAGAAAGGAGGGAGGGAAGGATGGAGGAAAAGGTGAAACCAAAAGGACAAACCCTAATGACCACAGTGATTCTAAGGGACAAAATCCCAGGTGCAGAATAAAATTCTGCCTCCTTAAGCTCGTGTTTTCCATGCCTAGAATTCAACTGTCACCAGATGGATCAGACTGAACAGGTTTCAAACCTCGAGGAGGCTCTTACCTTCTAAACAGGGACGGCTGTTTTCTAGTAAAATCAGGCAAAGGGAAGGAGAAAACTCAAAAGAGGTTCCTCCTGGCGCTCACGTTCGTGAACCCAAATACTCTCTCAGTCCTCAAAGAGAGACCTGGAGAAGGAGACTTGCTGAAGCAAAGCCACAGGGGTCTCTGAGGTTTCCCTGGCCTCTCGCCTATGTCCTGCCTGGCTGATGTCAGCATCTCTCTGTGAGGTCACCACCTCCCCACCACCTTTGACCAATAGTCTGAGGTCCTGCAAAAGGACTTTGTGATGTCACTGCCACACCCCTCCCTTGCTGTGCTAATGTCCTGCCCCTGCCCAGGAACTTTGGAGGTTTGAGCTACTCCCTGTGGATCACCCCACTCAAGGAGCGTTCGTTCTAGGAAGCAAGCCGGCTAGACAGGAAAACATCAGATGCTGCTCCCAATGCTACACTCAGTTTTTCAGAAATTAGTCGACTTTATGGCCAGAAGAGCATCTAATCTGACCCCTGCATATCACAGACCTTCTGTATGACACAAGATCTACTTTTGGGGCAAACACATTCCAGAAAGGCATCTAGTCTTCATTAAATGACATCAGGAGATGGCGAATCTACCACTTTCCTTGGTAGCTTGTTCCTGTGGTGAATCATCCTGCTGTTGAATATTTGTGCCTTAGTTGTAATATGAATTTGTCTCTTTTCACCTTCCAGCCATTGGGTCTTGTTATGCCTTTCTCTGCTACATTAAAGAGCCCTTTCATTCCCAATCTTTTCTCTTCATTAAGGCCCTTCAACGCTTCAATGAAGTCACCTTTCAATCTTCTTTTGATAAGCTAAACAGGTTGAGCTCGTTCATAGCTCACTAGAAGGCATTTTTCTCCAGCCCTCAGAACATTTGGTGGCTCTTTGCTGCCCCAGCTCCAATGTCACAACATCTTTTTCAAATGAGGACACCAAAACTGGAGGCAGTATTCCAGTATCAGTCTCACTGATGCCGTGTCACCTCCTGTGACGTTATTGACATAATCTGTAACTGTATAGATCACCATTGCGACCACTGTTCTATATTTGCAGCCAATATTGTAGATACGTTGTCGTGTAAAGGGTCTAAGGAGAGGCTATGATTGGCTGATTATAATTATGCTATCTCTAGATGTGTATCATTTTTGTAGTTGACGTTATGAATATTGGCTCTATGCTGCCCGTATTTCAAAGTTGTGCTCTGCTTCCAGGGAACACCCCAGACAAGTTGGTGTCAGTTCTACCTAGCCTGCTTGATGGCTCATTAAGGACCATCAGCTATACAATCAACCCATTGAGAGAAGGCAGATACACTTGTGACTCAGCAAGGTATGCAGGGACCTGCCTGAGGACAGAACTCTAAAGTTTTTCTAAGGCACATGCTGGATAGAGTGTCCTTGGGACAAAAAAAGCAAACATCACATGGCAAGAGACTATAAAATGCTGATGTCTCATCTTCAATCCTACTTCATACCTCTGGAGGGACTTTGCTACAAACTGAAGCTCTCTACAAAGGACTGAATGACTCATCCCAGCTGTGGATGGACTCCAGAGACTTGATTTGAACCTGCAGTTTATTCCATCACTGCTATCAGCTTGAACCAAGAACTTCACCATTACTGTATGTGAAGGGTTAAAATCCATGTGCATTTTATATAACCACCTGGTCTATGGATTGTGCCAGCTCTTTTCCAGGCCCAAAGTCCAGAGTATGGTCAAGGGACCAGAGACCTAGCAAATAGTGATCAGCTAAGAGAAAGCTGGGTAAACAGAAAGCCTTGCTTGCTAAGATAGGCCTGGTCAGCAAATTGCCAGGTGTTGGAGCTAAGAACTAAATAATTGTATCTTATTCAGAGTTGCAAATTGAACAAAGGATCCCTGTTCCTATTGTGTTAGTCTCTCCTGTAGGGAGACGTTCTTCCCACAGATACAGCCTTACATTTAGGAAAAGTTGGCACATGTCAGTATAAGATAGGGCATCCTTCCAGGAACCAATTCCTGCCTTTAGACACACAAAAAACAATCTTTATTGCCATATACTTTCACTGTTTCTTTGTTTTAACCCCTAGGAATGTACCTGGTGGACAATCAAAGGAGTTGCTCCATTCCTATGGACCCCAAATCAGAATTCAACATTTATATTTTATACTAATAACATTTTATCAAAGTATTCATTAAATGTTAACTTGCTAACTTGAGACCATGGGCGGACACATTATGTAACCTGTTAACCACTGGCTAATGTGCTATCTTGTCTTGTTGCAAAACCTATTCTGGGGAGTGGAACTGCCTACCCCGTCACTTTCCCCCGCCCATGGAAAACCTATATATTCTATTGTAATCAATTGGTTGGCAGTGTCTCTGAGCCTAATAAGCCAGGTGACACTCCGCCAGTGCTGTGTGTAATAAACTCCTATGCTTGACCTCGCTACGGTGTGGATTTATGTTCTTCAGTGGGTAGTGATTGATCTATCAGGGATCCATTTTAACACGTCTTGTGTAGAGGCAATAAAATGGATCCCCAATCGCTCTGCCGTCGACTCCAGAACTCCACCGTGGTGAGAGGCAGAAGCGGAGTCAAGTGGGGAGCGGCAGCAGTCGACTTGCCCCCATTCTCATGGCCAGGTAAATCGACCTGAGATACTCCGACTTCAGCTACACTATTCACATATCTTAGGTCGACCTCCCCAGTGTAGACCTAACCTAAGAGAGATCTAAGGGCTGGTCTATGCTAGAAACATCTGTTGGCTTAGCTCTGCCTCTCAGGGGGTGAGAAACCCACCACCCTGAGCAATGTGGTTCAGCGGCCCTATGCCCTGGTGCAGGCAGCGCTAGCTCAGTGGAGGAATTCTTCTGTTCCCTCGCGTCTCTACTCTGAAGGGAGGTGATACTGTCACATTTTATGTGTAGATTTGCCTAGAGGTGAAGCCAATCCCAGCTCCACTTGGCACCAAGTATATGGCGGCACTACAGCAAGTAGAACTCTAGCCCTTCCATAGGTAGGAGGCTTCACACCTGTGTAGGGAGACCCCCATAGATCGTGTGTCTGTTCTTATGGTTTAATTTACACTCACAGCCACTGATAACAGAATTATTGAAAGTTTGGGAGTTAAGAGCTGATAGGTCAGTGGTCCAGTCCCCTCGCAGACGACCCCCCTCCCTCTGGGACAGGGGCAGGTCTGGGATCTCACACCAAATGCTCATTGTGGCTGCTAGATCCTGTGGGCAGCTCATTTAGTTTGCACCGAGGGTTGAGTCCTGCTTTGTGCACCGTGTGTGACAATGAAAATCCTAAACCGCCCTATGAAATAACAAATGCAGCAGGACGTGGTATTGTCCCTGCCCCAAAGCAGACAGACCCATGGAGAAATGCCATTGAGTCCAGGGTAATACTCCACTGCCATTTTACCATTTTTCCTTGCTAAACTCCCTCCCAACCTTGTGGGGTCCAGAGCCCAGTATTGAGCTTGAGCCGAGATGTCTACACTGCAAATTTACCACCCCACGGCCCTAGCCTGGGAGCCTGCACTGGCACGGGACAGCCGTGGGTGTTTCATTGCAGTGTGGACATAGCCTAGCATTATGTCTACACTGCCATTAACACACCCAAGTCACTATTCTCAAACCCTGGGTCAGTTGATTCAGGCTTGTGGGGCTTGTGCTGCAGGGTTATAAAATTACAGTGTAGACACTTGGGCTTGAGCCCAGCCTCCGAGACCCCACGAGGGGTGAGGGTCTCCGAGCCTGGGCTCCAGTCTGAGCCTCAGGAGCCCAAATCAGATCATCCAGGCCAGCCAGGCCAGCGGGATTTTATCACAGTATAGATGCCCTCTCAGGGTATGTCTACACTGCAATGTAAGCCCAGGGTTAGCAGAAGTCATGTCAGCAGCCCCAACACATAAACATAAACCACAAGGGAAAGTCCCACCCCCAAATAAGCTGGGCAGGGTCCTTCTCCCTATGGTTCGTAAGTCCAGCAACCAAAAGTCCTTTAACATGAGCCATCCCCTCTCTGTACCCCACTCACAGCTGTTGTCCTTAGTCAGTGCAAGCCCCGAGGTGCCTCTGTAGAGTTCACCTGCCATCCTGGGTGGAAAAGGGGGAAAATAAGAAGGCACCGTACTCACTATGGTGTCTAGGGACTCACTCATCCCTCCACAGCCACCCTGTCCTAACGTTGGTCTGACACCTACATTTTAGTGTTGGGACCCAGGCCCCGGCCCACTTGGCTATGGAACCCCTGTCCCCTGCCTAGCAAGTGCTATTGAATTGAGGGTGAGTCCCTCAGTCGGGGTCTGCCAAGCACAGTTGTGCTGCCCTCGATTCACACAGCAAGGATAACAACCCTTTATTTCTCCTGCCCCTGTAACATGGAGACTGGGAATCCAACACCAGCCACAAGTGATCATTTCGGCAAGCAACCCAACCTATTTCCAACATACTGTAAAATCCACATGCAGACTCACTGTCTTGTCCAGGCTACACTGCAGGGGCTATTCACAGGTGCGATCCCACTACTGATCGGCACGGGAGATTTGACCTGCTCTGTTTTCAACCTGGGCCGGTTCACCCCTCCTTAGGCAACCTGGGAACCCCAAGCTTCCCCGGGATCACCATATTGATGCTGAACTTAGTGCGGACACCCGATCGGCACAGCCCCCTGCAGCCCAGAACTCCTGAGCTCAAGCGATCCGCCGGCCTCAGCCTCCCCAGGAGCTGGGATCACAGGCACCAGCCATGAGGCCCGGCTGGTTACAGGGTCTCCCGCTTCCAACTTCAGGCTCAGCCTGGGAGCTCTGCGCTCTGAGCGGGTGGAAGTGGAGCCTGGAACTGAGCTGATGCACTGAGGGTTATTTGCACTGTGCGCTTCACATGGAGGTGAAAACATGGGGCACAGATCTTTGAGCACAACCCTCATCCTGAGCAATGGGTGAGGCTGCATAAAGAGAGACCGGCTCCCCCTGGCGGGGCTGCATAAGAACATAAGAACATAAGAACGGCCGTACCGGGTCAGACCAAAGGTCCATCTAGCCCAGTATCTGTCTACCAACAGTGGCCAATGCCAGGTGCCCCTGAGGGAGTGAACCTAACAGGCAATGATCAAGTGATCTCTCTCCTGCCATCCATCTCCATCCTCTGACGAACAGAGGCTAGGGACACCATTCTTACCCATCCTGGCTAATAGCCATTTATGGACTTAGCCACCATGAATTTATCCAGTCCCCTTTTAAACATTGTTATAGTCCTAGCCTTCACAACCTCCTCAGGTAAGGAGTTCCACAAGTTGACTGTGCGCTGCGTGAAGAAGAACTTCCTTTTATTTGTTTTAAACCTGCTACCTATTAATTTCATTTGGTGACCCCTAGTTCTTGTATTATGGGAATAAGTAAATAACTTTTCCTTATCCACTTTCTCAACATCACTCATGATTTTATATACCTCTATCATGTCCCCCCTTAGTCTTCTCTTTTCCAAACTGAAGAGTCCTAGCCTCTTTAATCTTTCCTCATATGGGACCCTCTCTAAACCCCTAATCATTTTAGTTGCTCTTTTCTGAACCTTTTCTAGTGCTAGAATATCTTTTTTGAGGTGAGGAGACCACATCTGTACACAGTATTCGAGATGTGGGCGTACCATGGATTTATATAAGGGCAATAATATATTCTCAGTCTTATTCTCTATCCCCTTTTTAATGATTCCTAACATCCTGTTTGCTTTTTTGACCGCCTCTGCACACTGCGTGGACATCTTCAGAGAACTATCCATGATAACTCCAAGATCTTTTTCCTGACTCATTGTAGCTAAATTAGCCCCCATCATGTTGTATGTATAGTTGGGGTTATTTTTTCCAACGTGCATTACTTTACATTTATCCACATTAAATTTCATTTGCCATTTTGTTGCCCAATCACTTAGTTTTGTGAGATCTTTTTGAAGTTCTTCACAATCTGCTTTGGTCTTAACTATCTTGAGTAGTTTAGTATCATCTGCAGACTTTGCCACCTCACTGTTTACCCCTTTCTCCAGATCATTTATGAATAAATTGAATAGGATTGGTCCTAGGACTGACCCTTGGGGAACACCACTAGTTACCCCTCTCCATTCTGAGAATTTACCATTAATTCCTACCCTTTGTTCCCTGTCCTTTAACCAGTTCTCAATCCATGAAAGGACCTTTCCTTTTATCCCATGACAGCTTAATTTACGTAAGAGCCTTTGGTGAGGGACCTTGTCAAAGGCTTTCTGGAAATCTAAGTACACTATGTCCACCGGATCCCCCTTGTCCACATGTTTGTTGACCCCTTCAAAGAACTCTAATAGATTAGTAAGACACGATTTCCCTTTACAGAAACCATGTTGACTATTGCTCAAGAGTTTATGTTTTTCTATGTGTCTGACAATTTTATTCTTTACTATTGTTTCAACTAATTTGCCCGGTACCGACGTTAGACTTACCGGTCTGTAATTGCCGGGATCACCCCTAGAGCCTTTTTTAAATATTGGCGTTACATTAGCTAACTTCCAGTCATTGGGTACCGAAGCCGATTTAAAGGACAGGTTACAATCCTTAGTTAATAGTTCCGCAACTTCACATTTGAGTTCTTTCAGAACTCTTGGGTGAATGCCATCTGGTCCCGGTGACTTGTTAATGTTGAGTTTATCAATTAATTCCAAAACCTCCTCTAGTGACACTTCAATCCGTGACAGTTCCTCAGATTTGTCACCTACAAAAGCCAGCTCAGGTTTGGGAATCTCCCTAACATCCTCAGCCGTGAAGACTGAAGCAAAGAATCCATTTAGTTTCTCCGCTATTACTTTATCATCTTTAAGCGCTCCTTTTGAATTTTGATCATCAAGGGGCCCCACTGGTTGTTTAGCAGGCTTCCTGTTTCTGATGTACTTAAAAAACATTTTGTTATTACCTTTGGAGTTTTTGCCTAGCCGTTCTTCAAACTCCTCTTTGGCTTTTCTTATTACACTCTTGCACTTAAGTTGGCAGTGTTTGTGCTCCTTTCTATTTGCCTCACTAGGATTTGACTTCCACTTTTTAAAGGAAGTCTTTTTATCTCTCACTGCTTCTTTTACATGGTTGTTAAGCCATGGTGGCTCTTTTTTAGTTCTTTTACTGTTTTTCTTAATTTGGGGTATACATTGAAGTTGGGCCTCTATTATGGTGTCTTTAAAAAGGGCCCACGCAACTTGCAGGGATTTCACTTTAGTCACTGTACCTTTTAACTTTTGTCTAACTAACCCCCTCATTTTTGTATAGTTCCCCCTTTTGAAATTAAAGGCCACAGCGTTGGGCAGTTGAGGTGTTCTTCCCACCACAGGGATGTTGAAAGCTATTGTATTATGGTCACTATTTCCAAGCGGTCCTGCTATAGTTACCTCTTGGACCAGCTCCTGCGCTCCACTCAGGATTAAATCTAGAGTCGCCTCTCCCCTTGTGGGTTCCCGTACCAGCTGCTCCATGAAGCAGTCATTTAAAGTATCGAGAAATTTTATCTCTGCATTTCGTCCCGAAGTGAAATGTTCCCAGTCAATATGGGGATAATTGAAATCCCCCACTATTATTGGGTTCTTAATTTTGATAGCCTCTCTAATTTCCCTTAGCATTTCATCATCACTATTACTGTCCTGGTCAGGTGGTCGATAATAGATCCCTAATGTTATATTTTTACTAGAGCATGAAATTTCTATCCATAGAGACTCTATGGAACCTGTGGATTCGCTTAAGATTTTTACTTCATTTGAATCTACACTTTCTTTAACATATACTGCAGCGGCTCTTCACAGGGGCAGTCCCACTGCCCAATGGGTACCAGAGTTTTGCCAGCCTCCCTTCCTGGGCTGACCTGGTTCCCCTCTCCCGAGGGGGAACTGGTGACCCTAAACTTCCCAGAAACCAGCATAGCGAGACTAATCTGAGCACAGACACCTGCTCAGCACCCCGGGGTGCAGCCCTGAACTCTGGCAATCAGCTACACTCAGCTGCCCACCCAACAAGCGTTACACGCAGGAGCCTTCGTGCCCCGCATGTTCAGGTCCCTCCCAGCGCCAGCTTTAAACTCTGCTGCTCAGTTCTAAGCGTTGGCCACACGGGGGCAGCCTAGAGCTCAGCCAACGCCTCCCGTTGCTGGTTGCGTTTCCCGCTCCTCGTGGCAGGTTCACACCCCGCAGGCAGATCTCTGAATCGGAGCCGAACCGTTCCCCAAATCCAGCGCTTTAGCAGCAGCTCTGCTAGGAAAGCGCTGACGTCCCCAAGTAAAGTAAGAGCCAGAGCGCTGTGTCCAGGATCTTCTATTGGGCCCCTCACCGTGGTGTCTGTCAGGCGCAAGGAGAAGCCAGGGAAATGTTTTCATGGTGTTTAAGGGCAGAAGGGGCCATTAGCTCAGCTAGTCTGACCCCCGAATAACACAGAATTACACCATGACACATATTGATCCCACAGAGCTTAGATAGATCAAAGCGTTTCAGCTCTCAGGAAGGAGGCTAAACTGGGTGCCAGAGGCAGCGAACAAGGGGCCCCCAAGGCAATGGCAGGGAACTGACGAGGTGAAATATGCCCAGATGATCCCAGCAGGCGACCCACCCCCATGCTGCAGAGGTGGGAGTTCCTGTTCCTCCTGCCCTTAAGAATCTCTGGTGGTAAGTGGGTCCCCCCAGTTCCCCAGATAAGAATCCTCCATGTGATTTCCCTGGCTTCACCTCCAGATAAGAACATTCTGTGGAGGGGGTGGGAGGAAGGTTGTCTGGCAGATCTGTAAAGGGGGACTGTGTCTCCCTGTCTGGCCCAGGCTCCTGGGAGGAAGTGATCTCAGTGTGTCTGGCTGTCTCCATTCTTCCCGCCCATAAGAATCCCTGGTGTGTGGGTGCACCCTAGACCATTAAGGATCTCTGGTGGGTGGGTGTCTCTCTCCCCCTAGTCAGGATCTCTGGGGCGTGCCTGTATAAAAAGAGACTTTGACTCACCCAGGCTGGGCTGCCATCATGGAACAGACCAGGTCCTTCTGTGGAGGGTTTGCGTTCCTCCAAGGACGTGATCTCAGTGTGTGTGGGTGTCCCTGTCCATTCAACCCTTAACAATCCCTGGTGCGTGGGTGCGCTGGGCCCCATTATAATCCCCTCTGTCTTACCCCCCATGAGGGATCCGGTGGATGTGGGTGTTCTCCATGCTACGGGGGGTGTCTGGTGCCCCTGTCCCTCCTGGTTAATGGAGTGTGTGGGTGTCCCCCAGCTCGTTAAGGATCCGTGTTGTGCGGATGCCCCCGTTCTTCTCATTAAGAATGGTGCAATGGAGCATATGGGTGTGTCCCCCACCTCATGAACTAGCTCCCGTGTGTGGTTCCCCTGCCCCCATCCAGGCTCTGTGGTGTGTGGGTGTCGCTGTTCCTCTTTTCAAGTGTTGCAGAGGGGTGTCCCTCCTCCCAATTCAGAATCCCCAGCGTGTGGGTGCTCCCATCCCCCCAGCCAGGCTCTGCGGGGGGTGTCTGTATAAAAAGAGACTGTGTCTCACTATCTTGCCCAGGCTACGCTGCAGGGGCTATTCACAGGTGCAACCCCACTACTGATCAGCACGGGAGTTTTGACCTGCGCCGGTTCACCCCTCCTTAGGCAACCTGGGGACCCCAAGCTTCCCCGGGATCACCATATTGATGCTAAAGCAACAAAGAATCCTGTGGCACCTTATAGACTAACAGACGTTTGATGCTGATTGATGCTGAACTTAGTGCGGACACCCGATCGGCACAGCCCCCTGCAGCCCAGAACTCCTGAGCTCAAGCGATCCGCCAGCCTCAGCCTCCCCAGGCGCTGGGATCACAGGCACCAGCCATGGGGCCTGGCTTGTGTTATAGCCTGGCAGCTGGAGCTTTAAACTCTGCTTGTGAGCTCTGTGCCTTGGCCAGACGGGGACAGCCTGGAACTGGGAAATGCTCCTGCTTCCCCCGCCCCCATCTCATGTCGAGCTGCAGGCGCCGCTGTCCTCCCAGGTAAGATCCCAGATGTTTTGGTGCCCCCATCCCGCATCCAGGTGTCTGGGTACCTCTGCCCCCCATACAGAATCCTGGGTGTGTGGGTGTCCGTCCCTCTGCAGAGGATCCCGGAGTGTGGATGCCCTTGTCCACCCCTACAAGATCCTGGGTGTGTGGGTGCCACTCTCCCTCCCAGTAGATCTCTGGTGTGTGGGTCCCCAGGGTGTGAGTGCTCCCATCCCCCGATACAGGCTGGTGGGGGGTGGGGTTATAACTGGCTCTCTCTGTCCTGCCCAGGCGGTGCTACAGCAGCTGTTCACAGGGGCAGCAACCCCACTGTCACCCTGCAGCTTTAACCTGCTCCAGGGGTGACCTGCTTCCCCCTCCTTTGGGAGCCCGGGGACCCCGAACTTCCCAGAGTCACCTAATTGATGCTGAGCTGAGCTGTCCCTTGTGCAAAGCAGGAGGCCAAATTCCAGGGAAACAATGGACAAGCAGGGGGCCCTGGGCACATCCAGCCCTGGCCATGAGATGTTCCCTCCCCTTTTCTTTATGCCCCTGTTGTTATTTCATGGATTGTCTGGGATGGGGGAAAAGCTGAGTTCACTCCAGGTGGAGGGGAAAAAGGACCCTGAAAATCTCAGTACCCAACCCCTGCTACCAGGATCACCGAGGTGCTGGGAATCTGCATGGGAAAGGGACGGTGTGAATTGTCAAGGTGGGGAATGAATAACAATCTACAACAAGATCCACCTCATTAATCACTGACAAGGCTAATCCTGCCGCAGATAGAAGGGAAACTGGGAGTGATTCTTTGCTGTTCAGCCATGGAAACAGTGACCCAATTGCACCGCAGTGAATGTGCTGGGGAAAGCTGGACTTCACAGGCAGGTGGAAAGAGCAGATCCTAGAAACACCTGGAGCTCCCCACAGCACTGCTGCCACCGGGGTCAGGTGTTGAGCGACTCACAGCGCCCCTCCCCTCCCATTACATTCCAGGAGGGGGTGGCAGCACCCCCCACCCAATGCAGGGGAGAGGGCTGAGTGTATCTCTGCACCCTGAGCCCAGGGCACCCACTCTCTCTGCCCCACACATCGAATCTGGCCTTGCAGCAGAGTGACCCCTAAGAACCAGCAACTTCCAGGACAGCAGATTTGGCCTCAGAGCAGGGAATGTGTCCCTCATGCTGCTTTTAGGCCACTAGGTGCTCTGGAAACAGGAGGGCTCTGAATGTAACCTATAGCACAAATGGCCCATCTGGGGATGTAGCTCAGTGGTAGAGCACATGCCCAGAGGTCCTGGGTTCAATCCTAGCATCTCCAGGTTCTTTTCACCCTGCTGCTTTGCTCCTGCCCTGCAGGAGTTTCAATCCTGCTCAGTGAGGGGCAAGTGCCAACTGCATGGAAGGTCTGGGGGGGTTTCTGCTCCTAAGTCTCCTCTGCACATTTAAGATTCCTACCTGCTGTGCTGCTTGGGACAAGGGTAGATGAGAAGGGCAAATCCTCCAGCACTGGAGGAAAAGGTCCCATCTGCAAAGACTAGACTTATTTCTTGTCTGGGCCCAATCTTTTCACCTGCTATAGCCCTTGTTCCAGCTCAGGTGGTAGCTGGGGGATGTCTCATGACTGCAGCATGTTTGTTCAGTTCCACCCTCTTATAGAGCTTTGGTACAAGGCAGGAATCTTTTGTCTCTCTCCTGGGGAAGAGCCCCATGTTTAAGATGGATTCCTGTACCAGGTGACATGGTCACATGTCCCGTGAGACCCCCCCCCCCCCCACCAAGCCTTCATTCTTCCTGGCCTGACTCACAGATGGTGCAGGACAGAGCCATCTCCAGTCAATTGTCCTGGTTAATGGGAGCCATCAAGAGTCCAAACCACTATTAATGGCCCACACTTTGCATCATTACAACAGGACCTCAGAGTTATAGTTCATATTTCTAGTTTCAGATCCAAGAATGATCGGTTCATACAATAGGATGAACACACACAGTAGATTATAAGCTTTGTAATGATACCTTACAAGAGACCTTTTGAATGAAGCATAGTCCAGTCACTTTATATTCACACTCATTAGCATACTTTAATAAAATCCTATGGAGTGCAACTTCACAACAGGGAAAGGGTTTTACTGTGGCACCTGGGAACAGTTGAGTTTCATGTTCAGGCTGTGGTATGAGTTCCTTCACGTTTCTCGTAAGCACACAGGGACCTTCGCGGGTGCTCTCGATACAGGAATGGCCCAGATATGATAAAGTGATGGGAATTGCATTTTCCTTTTTTATTTCTGTATTTCCAATGACATTTCTGTTTGTGATTTCATTTTGCTTTGTATAACTGTGTTTTCTCCTGGATTTGATATTTAACAAAAAAAAGAATACGGCCTCAGGGCACCAGATGGAGGAGTAGGCGGGGCTAGGACTGCTAAGAGAGCGAGAGTAGCAGGTTTTCTGTATAGTTTCCTGCCCTCATTTTTCTTGACTAGTTTCTCTTCTGTACAAAATTTGCTTTTTGTAGAGTGTGAGCCTGGCTAGCTCAGTTGGCAGCGCATCAGCCTTCTAATTTGAGGATCCAGGGTTCAAGTCCCTGGTGAGGCAAAGAAACACTTTCCCCCTGTGACATACCCAAAGAGTTTTAGAAGGACTCTCCTTGACTTTAGTTTTTCCTTTTCAGGACATGGCCTTTCCCAGGAAGGGCCCTTTACTGCCTGGGACTGAAGGTGCTACTGCCTCACCTGTCCACTGGCCTCACAGTCTGGAGGAAGAAAGGCCTCTGGGCCTGCAGCAAAGTGCTGTGTGCTGACTTTTTCAGCAAATGCAGGGCTGGCCAGAGAGGCATGTTCCCACTGAGTCCTCCCTGCCAGAAAAAATTGTCCCCAGACACAGGGGCGGCTCCAGGCCCCGGCACACCAAGCACATGCTTGGGACAGCAAGCCACGGGGGGTGCTCTGCCGGTCACCGCGAGGGCGGCAGGAAGGCTGCCTTCGGCGGCCTGCCTGCGAAGGGTCCGCTGGTCCTGCGACTTCGGCGGACCTCCCGCAGGCAAGCTGCCGAAGGCAACCTGTCTGCCGTGCTTGGGGCAGCAAAATGCCTAGAGCCGCCCCTGCCCACAGAGTCCTCCCTGCTGGAAGTCTACAGTAATCAACAGGTGCTCTGCTGGTCCCATGGTGTAAGGGCCAGCACTCAGGACTTTGAATCCTGCAATCTGAGTTGAAGTCTCAGTGGAATCTGAGAACAATTCCTGGGCCACAAACCCTGCTGGGTCTTCCAAAGCTCTATCTTGCTTTCTCAAAGGCCACGAAAACCTCTACAAAAGGTTTTTTTCTCCTGCTGATAATAGCTCACCTTAACTGATCACTCTCGTTATAGTGTGTATGGCAACACCCAATTTTTCATGTCCTCTCTGAGTGTGTGTGTGTATTTTCCACTGCATGCATCCAGTGAAGTTGGTTTTAGCCCAGAAAAGCTTATGCTCAAATAAATTTGTTAGTTTCTAAGGTGCCACAAGAACTCCTTGTTCTTTTTGCAGATAAATTAATGGAGGTTAAGTCCATGAATGGCTATTAGCCAGGATGGGTAAGAAATGGTGCCCCTAGCCTCTGTTTGTCAGAGGGTGGAGATGGATGGCAGGAGAGAGATCACTTGCTCATTACCTGTTAGATTCAGTCCCTCTGGGGCACCTAGCATTGGCCACTGTTGGCAGATAGTAAAGGTCCATCCAACCTCACATCCTATGTGGGAATCAGGAAAATTATTAGAGAAAAAAAAGTATTGATAGCCCTAGAGGTGTTTATGTTGTTGATCTCCCTTGCAGATTCTCTGATGACTAACATGGGCTAAGTGCCCACAGAAGGTTTTCCCGCACTCACTGCATTTATAGGGTCTCCCACCGGTGTGGATTCTCTGATGTTTAGAAAGGCTTGAGCTGCGAGTGAAGTTTTTCCCGCACTCACTGCATTCATAGGGCCTCTTCCCTGTGTGGATTCTCTGATGCCTAATAAGGTCTGAGCTGGTAATAAAGGTTTTCCCACACTCACTGCATTCATAGGGCCTCTCCCCTGTGTGGATTCTCTGATGTTGAGAAAGGGCTGAACTGTTAGTGAAGCATTTTCCACACTCACTGCATTCATAGGGCCTCTCCCCTGTGTGGATTCTCTGATGTGTAATAAGGTGTGAACTGCGACTGAATTTTCCCCCACATTCACTGCATTCATAGGGCCTCTCCCCTGTGTGGATTCTCTGATGTTGAGAAAGGGATGAGCTGTCAGTGAAGCATTTTCCACACTCACTGCATTCATAGGGCCTCTCCCCTGTGTGGATTCTCCGATGTTGATAAAGGCCTGAGCTGCAAGTGAAGCATTTTCCACACACACTGCATTCATAGGGCCTCTCCCCTGTGTGGATTCTCTGATGTTGAGAAAGGGCTGAACTGTTAGTGAAGCATTTTCCACACTCACTGCATTCATAGGGCCTCTCCCCTGTGTGGATTCTCTGATGTGTAATAAGGTGTGAACTGCGACTGAATTTTCCCCCACATTCACTGCATTCATAGGGCCTCTCCCCTGTGTGGATTCTCTGATGTTGAGAAAGGGATGAGCTGTCAGTGAAGCATTTTCCACACTCACTGCATTCATAGGGCCTCTCCCCTGTGTGGATTCTCCGATGTTGATAAAGGCCTGAGCTGCAAGTGAAGCATTTTCCACACACACTGCATTCATAGGGCCTCTCCCCTGTGTGGATTCTCTGGTGTCTAATAAGGACTGAGCTGCGAGTGAATTTTTCCCCACATTCACTGCATTCATAGGGCCTCTTCCCTGTGTGGATTCTGTGATGCTTTATAAGGATGGAGCAATCACATACGTTTTCCCCAAACTCAGTGCATGTATTTTTTCTCTTTCTGCTGAGGATTTCCTGTTGTGTTGTGGTTTCCTTGAGGTCCTTCCGAGTTTCCTTACAGGAAATACATTTACCCACTTTCTCCCCTGGCTGGTTTCCCTGCTCTCCTTCTGGTCTGTGCTGAATGTCATGGGATTTTTCCTGCTTATGACTCCAGGACACATTCCTTTTCGATCTTTGTGATAATGCTCTGTGTTTATCCACTTGCTCAACATTTTCCTGCTGAGAATTCTGCTCCTCTTTCTCACATACCATTGCGTCACCTGCTGTGATAGAGACAGAAACCTCAAACAGGGATGGAAAGGGGAAGGCCAAACCAATACAAGTACTGGAGAGACGTCAAATAAAAATCAGGAACTGAACTCCCCCAAGTTCTTCCCCAAACAGGAGAGAGGAGGGGATCAATTCAGGCTTCACATCCCATCCAAATTCACAGGGGGAAGGGAGGAAGCTACTGCCTGGTGTCTGCTAGTGTCTACAGGAAGCCATGAGCTATATTTACCCTAAGGATACGACCCCTGCTAGGGACAATATTGAACTGAGAGACCTTCCAAGGGCATTGTAGGGCATCCCAGATGTTTCCTTCAGGCACTTACAGATTCTCAGTTGGTTTAATATTGCCTCACCTGTGCAGGGAGCTCTCAGGATCTCTCTTTCCTCTGAACCTTGGAGGTCTGGGACCCATGGCTCTTCCCCTTGTTCCAGCTGGGAGATCACATCAGGTTGGGAAATTGGAAACCCTGCTCAGATGAAAGAAAACAAAGGAGGTCACTTGATTTCATAACTTTGTCATAAAAAACATTCTATTAATTTAACTTCAGTGCTTAGTGTGACGGGTGTGCCTGGGGCAGTCCACACTGAAAATGCCAGGGTCAGGGCAGGATGAAAAAGGGAGAGCAGATGCTCCCAAAACTGGTGGTTAACACTGAAGTTAAACTCAACGACCAGTCACAAACTGTGCTTCTGATCCCACACACGGGTTATCGAGAAGCTGAAAAAAGAAATCACACGGCCCCCTTTATTGCATTCCAGTTCTCCGACTCCCAATCAGCACCTAGATCCAGTACAGTGAGAGGTTATTTAAAAACTCTGCTCATATACAAAATGTTTTTCTGACCCCAAAAGGTCAGCCACATTACAAGATCACTATAGGTTTGGATCTTACCCAAAGACCACACTGCCAGCCAATCCTTTAGCATGGAAAGACAAGACAGGACACGACACAAAAAAAGTTGTTAAATGGAAAAGCAGTGAGATGCATTCCAAAATCTATATATCAGGTTATTAGCAGTATTGTTGAGCTGCTGGCTTGAAAGTCTGTCTGGAACACATCCACAAGTTCGATGGGTCTTTCAGTCCTTTGTTCCAGGCTTCAATTTGTAGAGAAGTTGCTCCAGAGGTAGGAAGAGGGATTGAAGACAAAATGGAGATGATGCAGCTGCCCTTTATATTCCTTTTGCCATGTGGCTTGTACTTCCTGTGTCCCAAACACAAGCTTCACAGCACATGGCATGGAAAAGCCTCGTAGGTCTCAGCACACAGACATACCCCTGCATGTCTTGCTGACTCAATAGGTTTATGCCCTTGATCAAGGATGGGCAAATTACGGCCCACGGGCTACATCCAGCCGACAGGACCGTCCTGCCCGGTCCCTGAGCTCCTGGCTGGGGAGGCTAGCCCCTCCCCCACAGCCACACCACCATGCGGGCAGCGCTCCTGCGGGGCGGGGCTGTGCGCTCCTGCTGGGCAGTGTGTCTGGCTCTGCGTGGCCCACGTGGCTGCCAGACACGCTGCTCTGAGCGGCATGGTAAGGAGGTGGGGGCGTTGGATAAGGGGCAGGGAGTCCCAGGGGGCAGTCAGGGGACAGTTGGATGGGGCGGAGGTTCTGGGGGGACGGCGGTTGGATCGGTGTGGGAGTCCCAAGGGTCTGTCAGTGGGCAGGGGGGTGGATAGAGGTCAGAGCAGTCAAGGGACAGGTAGCAGCGGGGTTGGGTAGGGGGTGGGGTCCTGGATATGAACCCATATCCACACCCCTGCCCCCTGACAGACCCCGGGACTCCTATGCCTATCCAACCCCCCTGTTCCCCATCCCCTGACCGCCCGCCCAATCGTCCCCTGCTCCCTGTCCCCTGACTGCCCCCCAGGACTCTCTGCCCCTTATCCAACCCCCTGGCCCCCTTACCACAGCCACGCGGCTCGCCGGAGCTAGATACGAGGTCCCTCAGGAGCGCGCAGACCAGCCCCCTTACCATGCCACTCAGAGCAGTAGGAGCTCGCAGCCCCACCGCTGCAACACTGCCCAGGAGTGGTGGGTCAGAGCGCTGGTGGTGTGGCATGTTGAGTCTGCAGTGGGACAGCAGAGGCGAGGGAACAGGAGGGGAGGGGAGGGAGAGGGGAGCCTCCCCATCCGGGAGCTCAGGGGCCGAGCAGGCTGGGTGTGGCTTGCGGGCCGTAGTTTACCTACCCCTGACCTACATGTTAGTTTGTAAAAAGAACAGGAGTACTTGTGGCACCTTAGAGACTAACAAATATATTTGTGTTTTATCTGCATTTCTTTTGTAAACAATTCTGACTTTTATGCCTCGTTACCTGTAGTCACTTAAAATCTTTTTTTTTTGGTAATTAACAATCTTGTTTTATTGTTTTATCCAACTAGTGTGTTTGGATTACAGTGTGTTGGAAACTACATTTGGGATGTAGCGGGGTGGACCCCCGCTCCTGCCCTGAAGGGTTAAAAACAGCCCTGAGAGGGGGTTGTGCCTGGAGAAAGCAGCTTTTAGGCTGGGCTGATTGGGGGAAGTGGCTGCAGCTGGGGCCACGCCCCAAACAGACTCAGCTGCCCTATAAAGGCAGAGAAGCCAGAGGCAGATAGAGTCTCTCTCTGTTTGTAGAGGGAGATGGGCCTGGCTGCAGGGAGCTGGACACAGGGTATCTGAGTGGAGCAGGGCTGGGGAAAGGCAGAGGAGCTGGGGAGCTCCAGCCTGGAAAGCCCCAGGCTGTGGCCTAGCAGAAGGCAATAGGTACTGGGGGGTTGCAGAGGGCAGCCCAGCGGTAGGCAAAGGCAGCAGGTCCAAACCCTCCTTGCCAGTGATGAGTGGCTGATACTGCAGCCTGCCCCAGGGCGTGGGGCTAGACGATGACTGGCCTTATACTGAGCCGAGGTGGGAATAGAGGGTGGGAGTTCCCTGGGGAGGGGAGACCCTAAGACTGAGGGGTTACTGCCAGAGGGCAGCACCCCAGGTAAAAGGGGCACCAGGTCCAGGGAGGGACACGGGGGCCAGAGGACAGGCGGATCACCGGCCTGCAGAGGGTGCGCCGGAGCTGGAATGAGCTAATTCCCAGAAGTCACCAGCAGGGGGTGCCGCAGGGGTGAGTCCCCTCATCTACATGGGATAACAAGGCTGGTGCATGTCAGTTTCCACTGATGAAATGACAGACGTCATATGAGCTTGCCTTGTTCAGTAGTGTGCTGGACAGGGAAAGATGCACATTTCTGGGGGAAGTCTGGGAACAGAGACTTTTCTGGGGTTTTCCTGTGCTGCACTGTAACTCCTGAGTCGCTGACTAGCAGCACTAAAAACTGTGTAGCTGGGAGCGAGTTACATGCTGGAGACTGTGTGTTACCTGCCCAGGAGCGGCTGCTCTCACAGTAAATCAGTGTAAAAGTCACCCCAGCTTGGGAAACTGAGGGGACACAGCTGTTCAACACTCCAGATTGCACTGTGGTTAACGTCACAGACACTCAATTTCAAAGAGGCTCCCAAAACACAGAGAAAGTAAATCCATGTCCCAGAAATCCAAGACTCCAGACAGAGGGCAAGTCTCCCTGCCACTGCTTCTTGCTGACAGCGAGGTCCAGAGACAATGAGAGAGTCCTGGGGAAGCTGGGAACAGTAACCATGGGCTGGTGGGGTTCAGTGGAGAAAGGGAACAGGAAGGGCAGGGATAGTACTGAATGCAGGATCTCAGCAGTACTAGATGTCAGGATAGCACATAGTGCAGCCCATTGGAAAACATAATCCCAACTAGACATACAAAATGATGAGGTGTAAATTAGCTGTTTCCACTCAAGAGAGAGATCTTGGAGTCATGGATAGTTCTCTGAAAACATCCACGCAATGTGCAGCGGCAGTCAAAAAGCGAACGGAATGCTGGGAATCATTAAGCAAGGAATAGAAAAGACAAAAAATATCATATTGCCTGTATATAAATCTATGGTGCACCCACATCTCGAATACGGCTGTAGGAGCTGGATTTTATAATGTACTGTGAGAATTTAATGTATGATTTGATTTCATCCTGTCAGCCACCCTGTTTGAATAGCAGAAAGGAATGACAGACCAGAACAATCCTTCTGACTGATTATGGTCATCTTTTGTTTTAGGATAAGTTACACTGTCTACTATGGTTTCCTCTATGTATTACAAATTAGGCACTCTAGTTAAATCTACATGTCTTTGTTTTAAGGTTTAGTAAATAAGAGATAGGATTCTCTATTGTGTCTATGTTAAGTAGATTAGAGAAACATTGAAGGCAAGGTTTCATTTGCAATGCCTTTTTGCTCGATATAAAACATTACTGTTTGTATTCTCAGTGGGTTTGTGTGAATGAGGATGTATGCATCAGGAAAAGAGAAGATGTAAAGGCCATTGTTATAGCCAGAGTCAAGGAAGAAGGAGTCAAGAGACTTAAAGGACATCAAAGAATCAACAACGCGCATCCATAACGAAGGGCAGATTGATGACCCTGAGGTCAAGGCTGGCACCCCTGAGGACAATTGATTAAATCAGAACAAAGGACAGGTTGACCCTCTCAGAGGTGCACTGGAATGTTTACACCAGTTAAGTAGTAACCGATCACAAACAGATACAGCAAAATCCATAGACTTCAACAAAGGCAAAAACCCTATAAGAACCAGGGTTCTTGGCCATGGGAGTTTGGGTTCATCTTGCCACACTCCCGGAGCATTGGATTGCAACCGACAAGAGCCCAGCCCCACACTCGTGCTCAGTGTAATTGGCCATTAGATTGACTCGAGCTACAACAGACTGGTAACTATGAACTGTTCTGGCAGAGGGTGTGTGTGTGTGTGTGCGCGCGTGTGCGTGTTTATCTTCCTCTATAAAGATCCCGTGTGCTTTGTAGGAGCATAACACTGCATGCAGATGTGGTTGCCCCATCTCAAAGAAGTTTACTTATGCAAACAGGAGATATTTGACACTGTGCAATATTGTTCCTGTGTTCTGCAGCAGGGGAGGGTCTGTGGCAGTGTGTGGGTCACTGGCATATTGAGACAGGACAGAGCAGAGGTGGCATTGTGGGGCTGGCGTGAACCGTATCTCTTCATTTCCCCTTCCAAGAACTGAGGGGACAGGAATCCTTACCCAGCGAGGTCACATTCTCATAGTTCTCCTGCATGACCTCTCTGTAGAGGGCTCTCTGATCAGGGTCCAGCAGAGCCCACTCTTCCCTGGAGAAATACACAGCCACCTCCTTGAAGGTCACTGGCCCCTGAAAGAGCAAGAGTCCAACACTCAGTACCTGCTGCCTCACTCACAGCCCCACTATTTGTGGGGGAGAGAAGTCAATCAAATGCAAGCTCTGGGTGGATCACAGTCAGAGTCCCACCTCCACCCCACTCAGAGCATCCTGGAAACACCAGGTTAAGGGGATGAAGCGAAAGCCCCTTTTCTCTCCCAGCAGATCCATCACACTCCTACTAGCCACAGACCGATACAGGAGATGGAGCCCCTAGCAGGGACCAGGGAGAGCTCCCTGGTAGGAAGCCCAACACCCTCCCCATTGTGAGGAGCTGGATATGAAGGGAGGGGAATCTCCCCTAAACCTCACTTGTGGGTGCCCCCTTCATATCTCACAGCGGCTGGTCAGTCAGGTCAGGCTCCAGCACTGGGAGTCTGGTCAGTTTTCCTAGCCCGATGTAGGAGGGTTATTTTCTGTTTCAGAAATTGGGGTATTTCCACCTCCTAATCTCATGGGTCTGTTCCTAGAATCTGGGCCATTCATTAAACTCCCCCCAGCAGGAATGTCACAAGCTGTCCTCCTCCCTTCCCCACCCTGTGCATTTCCTGCCCGGCTCCAAACCAGACTGTGCAAATCTTCCCATCTCCGGTGTATTTGCTGTCCCTCTCCCTCCTGCAGGAACCCACCAGCAACCCCCCGATAATCCCTACCTGAACAGGCTTCTCTGCAGCCATTTCTCTCCCCTGTCCCATGGCAGGATGGGATGAGCTGGAGTGAAACACGGACGTCATTCTGCAGCGTGGGAGGGTGAGAAGGGCAGTTGTGGAGGTTTCAGAAAAGGCTTTAGTTAATGTCACAGGACGATTCCCCCAGGCCCTTTCCCTGCAGACAGACATCCTAGATTCTGCCATCCTGGGAAAATGCTCAATCTCTGTATTATAGTGTAGACCTGGCCCCTCCTGCCAGGCTAAGCCCACAGGGAGATTTTTAACCTTCCTTCTCCCTCTCCCAATCTCATAACTAAGTCTCTGAACACAAGGCTAGAAAAGAGCAGAACCAAAGGAGTCACTGTGGGGGATTCCCTCGGACACTGACCCCCCGGCAGTCACACCCCAGCAGGGGGAATATGGAGTCAAGAACCAGCTTTTCCTCTGTCTGATCCTTTTCTTGATCACTGGAAAGTGGTTCTGCCCAGGGATGCTGCAATACATGCCTGGTCTCCCAGATCACAATGGAGGCTGCAGCATCTGACCCAGGAAGCTGAACCCCAATATCCCGGGCAGAGAGGGACAGAGCGTTTGAGCAGCTTCCCTCCTTTAGCTCTCTGGGGAGAGCAGCTAATGAGAGCCCCTCCTCACAGGGAGAACTGCTGATCTCATTTGCCCCACTGTCCATCTGGAGTCACTCCTTGTCTTTCCATGCAGTGACTCTGGATTAACAATGGTCTCAATGAAACCAGATTTCAGAATGAATGAGTCCAGAATGTTGTGGAAGAGACCATTGTGTGGCATTTCTAGCCCCCTTCCCACCTGCCGCTCCCCCAAGATCTAGTATAAGGACTCAGGGCACAAATTTTCCCAATGGAACTGGAAGGTCCTGGAGTTTTCAAGATGTTTGATAAATGGCTAGAAAGTTATCATGGTGACTGGGCCTGGCTGGGGAATGCTGGGATGTGCTTGGAGTCAGGATTCTGGCACAAGCTGATGAGCTAGAAGGAGCATGGTTAGTAGCAGCCCCCAGAGCCTCCATCCAGGGCCCCCCAGACACCCCCAGTACCCAGAGCCCAGACCCCGCAGCCAGAGTCCCACCAGATATTCCCTGGGACCCAACCACCAAAATCCCTGAACAGGAACTCCAGATACCCCTCAGCACCCCACTGGCCAGAGAAGCCCCACCAGACCATCACTGGCAGGCTGGGAATCCTAAAGGTTCCCCCCACCAAGAGCCCCCAACAGCCAGGGACCACCCCCCCAGGGGACCCCTCACTGGGAATTCATTCCCTCACTGCCTGCCCAGGATTCCCCTACTGCCTGCCTAGGACCCCCACCTGTCTTCCAGCAGGACCTGCCAGGCCATTTGCCTGGGACCCCCTGATGCTTTACAACGGGACCCCTCACTCTGCTTGCCTGGCATCCCGACCTAGCTCCTGGCACTCCCCCACCCAGTTCTGTGCATTGGGCACGACTGAGCCCCTGGCACAGCACCAGGCTCCCTCCAGCCCCCTGCCCCGCCTCCCCAAGAGACGCCCACCCTCACTGTTCTGCACCAATGAGTCCCCAGCGATACCCACCTCCAGGACCCACAGCCTCAGGGCTGGGCACGTCAGAAACCTCCCCCTAAACCTCCAGAACCCACCAATTTGATTAGGGTACCCCCTGCCCAGTCACCCAGAAGCCTCCCCCTCCCACAATGCCCCTTCAGCTCCAGCTGCAATCTCCCCACACAGACACCTCACCCCCTACCCCAGCAACAGTTACCTCACTGTGTCTGCTAAGTGGATAGAAAGTTATCACTGCCCCCTGCTGGCCAGTCACCGGGGCAGAGGGATCCCTGGGGGGTGCTGCTTTAACAGGAGAATGGAAGGCCTGGCGGGCAAGAAAGGTCCATGCCCTGTCACTAGCTACATCTTCGCACTGCAGGAAGCAACCCCTCCCAGAGACCATTTGTCATGGGCTTTGAGATACTTCTGGACCCACGCTGCACTCAGAGTGACCTCCTCACCCAGTGCCAGCTGGAGAAAAGAAAAGGGTCCAGCCAAATCTCCTGTTACCAGCTGGGAACCACTGATCCCCCAAACAGGGGGAGGCCTCTGGATTTGACGGGTATTAAATCCGTTTAGAGAGGAAAGTGGAAAATCAGAGGGATTTTATATCAGTTGTTGATACGAGGTAAAATCTGAGTGTTTCACATCAATATTTGATAACTGAATAGAGAGAAAATGGGCAACATTTGCCAACATTTTATATCCATGTTCATGAATCTGAGAAAAGGTGTAAATCTGAGATTTTCTTAGTATTTTATAATTAGAGAGACAGGGAAAAATCTCAGGCCATAGTCAATTAGAAATAGACAATGAGAGAAAAAGTGGGGCTTAGGATAATTTTTAGATTTGCAGAGAATACATATCAGAAACTACGCAATTGATAACATGAGAGAAGGGGGAAGGATAGCTCAGTGGTTTGAGCATTGAGCTGATAAACCTGGAGTTGTGAGTTCAATCCTTGAGGGGGCCATTTAGGGAACTGGGATAAAAATCTGGGGATTGTTCTTGCTTTGAGCAGGGGGTTGGACTAGATACCTCCTAAGGTCCCTTCCAATCCTGATAGTCTATGAACACTGCCGAGATCTGAGGGGATTTTATGTTGCTGTTAAATAACTAGAGGAAAAAGGGGGACTGTTGGACTGGATTTTATATTACTATCCAATACATATACAGAAAGTGATGGTTCCTCCCACCCCCACAGGCAGCAGGGAGCCCTTTGAGGAGCTGATTTAAGAGGGTAAAGGGGTGGGGGGGAGCTGGCAGGTCCCTGGAGGAGGGAAGGGGGCAGCAGTGGGGGGTGGGCAGGTGGCTGTGTTGGTAGTTGGGGGCAGTAACTGGGATTGGGAAACCGGGGTCCGGGCAGCCCCCACGGGGGACACGTGCCCCTCCCATCCCCCCCGGCAGAGAACGGGCATCTCACCCCCCCCCCCACGCCAGGGGCAGCCACGTGCTGGGGACTGACCCAGGGCAACAATTTCCCATCCGAACAAGGACAAATCGCTGCAGGTAAAATGGGGGGGGGGGCATCGGAGAGATTTTAAATTAACACTTGAGAAGTATGGAGAGACCAGGGCACTATCGGGGGAGATCAGAGAGATGATCATTGGGGGGAATCTCCCTGGATTTTATGGCCACATACGATAACGAGAGAAAGGGGGGCAGGGGCGGCTGTAGGATTTCCGCCGCCTGCCGCCCTCCCGCGGGACGCCGCCCCAAGCAGGTGCTTGGCGCGCTGGGGTCTGGAGCCGGCCCTGAAGGGGGGAAGACTTGACAGACTTTGTATGTGGGAGGAAGTGGCACAAACACGGGGTTTCCTGGCTGCACAAAACAGTTCAAATTACCCGCCCCAATGACCCCCCCCAGTGAACCCCCGACTCCCCCCCCCGCCCCACAGCTCAACTCCCCCCCCCCAGCCCGGATTGTGCCCTTTAGCCCCCCCCCGCAACCCCGCCTCCAGCTGCCTGACCCCCCCCCGCCACCATCTCTTCCCTGCTCAGCCCCCGCCCCTGGAACCAGCGCCCGGCGGAACGTTCCGGCTGATACGGGCGGGGGGAAGGGCAGCGGCTCCAGCGGCTGTTACTGAGCATGCGCAGTGCTACGGGGAGCGATTTAATACCCCGCCGGGCCCGGGCTACATCCCCCCGTTCCCAGCAGGGCCGAGGCGGCTCCGAGGCTTCTCTCGGGTTCCCCGGGGCAGAGTCACGTGCCCCCCTCCCCCCCGGGGTCTCTCACTCACCGGCTCACACGGAGGCGGCGGCAGCAGCAGCAGCAGCTTTGTTCTCCCGCCCCCAGCGGGGCTCGCACGGAGCATGCGCAGTTCCAGCTGCTGACCCCTCCCTCACCCGGGCTGGGGAGGGCGGACGCGCCCCCGGGGCAGGCTGGGAGATGTAGTTCCGGACTCTCCCTGGAGCGGAAGTGACTTCGTCTGCGGAGGCGGAGCCGGACTGGGAACGCGCGCGGGGCGCTGCGGCTCTGCCTGGCTCGTGCGGGGCCGTTGGAGCCTCTCCCGGGCCGGAGAAGGTTTGTGCCCCTGGGGCTCTGGGCATGCGCAGATCGCGGCGGGAGAGACCTTCATTAACCCCCTCCCCCCGTGCCCGGCCCGGGCTCCGCCCCCGCTGCAGCCTCCAGGTCCCGGCGAGAGCCCGGGGGCGGGGCCGAGCGGTGACTCCGCCCCAGTGTCCGGCGGGGGAGACCCGGGGGGGGCTGGGAAAGGGGCGGGGGGGGGAAGTGTCGGTGCAGCCCGGACATGGCCGGGGGGGGGAGCCGGTGACCCCCGGGGAGCGGGGAGAGAAAGGGGGGGGGCTGAGACCCCCTCGGATTTACCGCTGCCCCCCCCCCGTGGGGACCCCCCGCCCCCCCCGCCCTGCCCCCTTTCTCCCTAGAGAGCCACGAGCAGCCCCAGGGTGACCCCCCCTCCCCTCCCCCCTGAGAAGTTCCCTGTTCCCCCCCCCCCGATTGTGCCCCATTTTCTCTCCCCTTCGCCAGTGTCCAGCTCTCCCTGGGGCTGGTGGGGGCTCTGGGGGTGTCTGGGGCCCCTGGCCAGGGACTCTGGGGACTGGGGGCCAGGGAAGATCTGGCAGGACCCTGGCTGGGGCTGTGGCGGTGTCTGGGGCCCTGGCTGTGGGGTCTGGGCTCTGGGCACTGGGGGGTGTCTGGGGGCTGCTACTAACCCTGATCCTGCTCCCGGATCAGTTTGTGCCACAATCCTGGCTCCAAGCTCGGCCAGGCAGCCCCCAGCCAGGCCCACTCACCCTGGTAACTTTCTATCCACTTACCAAACACTGTCAGTGAAATCACAGATTTTGCTTTTCTCCCCTCTTGAAAACTGCAGGAACTTCTGGTCCTGCAGAGAATATTCATGCCCCCCCTCCGTCCTTGTCCTAGATCCGGGGGGTGAGGAGGTGAGAAGGGGGCTAGAAATGCCACACAATGGTCTCTTCCACAGCGTTCTGGACTCATTCTTCCTGAAATCTGGTTTCATTGAGACCATCGTTAATCCAGAGTCACTGCATAGAAAGACAAGGAGTGACTCCGGATGGACAGTGGGGCAACTGAGATCAGCAGAGCTGCTCTCCCCAGAGAGCTAAAGGAGGAAAGCTGCTCAAACGCTCTGTCCCTCTCTGCTCAGGACATTGGGGTTCAGCTTCCTGGGTCAGATGCTGCAGCCTCCATTGTGATCTGGGAGACCAGGCTTAGCAGCTGCTGTTCCCCCAGTGGGGCCTCTCTGCTGGGATGTGACCTTAATTAAAGCTTCTTTTCTGCCCTGCCAAAGTGATGACTTTCTCCGCTCGTCCTAGCCCCCTTGGGGCAGCCCTGGGCCCTGTTAATACAAATTCTACCACAGACTCCAGGTAACTGAAAGTCCTCTGGGAAAGTGCTGGGGACTGGCAAGAAAGTGACTCTACACAAACAGCCCCTCGTCATTTCTCTTCCCATTAGCAATTGCCAGGAGCAAATCCAGCCATGGGAGAGCAAAGCCCCCAGGAATGGGACTGTCCCAGCCAGAGGGGCAGGCAGAGAGGACAGGGGAAGGAGAGACTGAAAGGGGCAGTGGGAGAAATGAGTGTGGGGGAGAGATTTCCAGCTCTCTAGTCCACCCAGACACAGGTATTGCAGCATCCCTGGGCAGAACCACTTTCCAGTGAACAAGAAAAGGATCAGACAGAGGAAAAGCCAGTTCCTGACTCCATATTCCCCCTGCTGGGGTGTGACTGCCGTGGGGTCAGTGTCCGAGGGAATCCCCCACAGTGACTCCTTTGGTTCTGCTCCTTTCCAGCCTTGTGTTCAGAGACTTTGTTACGGGGTGAAGGGAGGCAGAAGGGAGGTTAAAAGTGTCTCTGTGGGCTTAGCCTGGCAGGAGGGGCCAGGTCTACACTCTAATAAAGAGAGATCAAGCATGTTCCCAGCATGGCAGAGTCTACGATGTCTGTGTGCAGGGAAAGGGCCTGGGGGACTCGTGATGTGAAATTAACTAAAGCCTGTTCTGAAACCTCCACAATTGCCCTTCTTGCCCTGCCAGGCTGCAGAATGACGTCCATGTTTTTCTCCAGCTCATCCTATCCTCCCATGACACAGGGAAGAGAAATGTCTGCAGTGGAGCCAGCTCAGGTAGGGATTATTTTTTTGAGGGGGGGTTGGTGGGTTCCTACAGGAGGAAGAGGGACAGCAAATACAGCGGAGATGGGAAGGTTTGCATAGTCTGGTTTGGAGGTTGGAGCAGGACAGGAAATGCACAGGGTGGAGAAAGGGAGGGCAGGGTGTGACAAACCTGCTGGGAGTTGTTTAATAAGTGGCCTAGATTCTAGGAACAGACCCATGAGGTTCGGAGGTGTAAATGCTCTAGTCTGTGGAGCAGAAAATAACCCACGTGAATGGGGCTGGGAAAACTGACCAGACTCATAGTGCTGGAGCCTGACCCGACTAACCAGTGGCTGCTGTGAGATATGAAGGGGGCACCCACCAGTGAGGGTTAGGGGAGATTCCCCTCCCTTCATATCCAGCTCCTCACAATGAGGAGGGTGTTGGGCTTCCTACCAGGGAGCTCTCCCTGGTCCCTGCTAGGGGCTCCCTCTCCTCTATCAGTCTGTGGCTAGTAGGTGTGTGATGGATCTGCTGGGAGAGATAAGGGGCTCTCTCTTTGTCCCCTCACTCTGATGTTTCCTGGATGCTCTGACCAGGGTGGGGGTGGGACTTTGTTGACTGCAAGCCACCCAGGGCTTCCCTTTGATGGGCTCTTCTCCTCACAAGTAGTGGGGCTGTGAATGGGGCAGCAGGTATTGAGTGTTGGCCTTTTGCTCTTTCAGGGGCTGGTGACCTTCGAGGAGGTGGCTTTGTATTTCACCAGTGAAGAGTGGGCTCTGCTGGACCCCACTCAGAGAGCCCTCTACTGGGATGTCATGCAGAAGAACTATTCTAGCACTAGAAAAGGTTCAGAAAAGGGCAACTAAAATGATTAGGGGTTTGGAGAGGGTCACATACGAGGAAAGATTAAAGAGGCTAGGACTCTTTAGCTTGGAAAAGAGGAGACTAAGGGGGGATATGATAGAGATATAAAATCATGAGTGATGTTGAGAAAGTGGATAAGGAGAAGTTATTTACTTATTCCCATAATACAAGAACTAGGGGTCACCAAATGAAATTAATAGGCAGCAGGTTTAAAACAAATAAAAGGAAGTTATTCACGCAGCGCACAGTCAACTTGTGGAACTCCTTACCTGAGGAGGTTGTGAAGGCTAGGACTATAACAACGTTTAAAAGGGAACTGGATAAATTCATGGAGGTTAAGTCCATAAATGGCTATTAGCCAGGATGGGTAAGAATGGTGTCCCTAGCCTCTGTTCGTCAGAGGATGGAGATGGATGGCAGGAGGAAGATCACTTGATCATTGCCTGTTAGGTTCACACCCTCTGGGGTACCTGGCATTGGCCACTGTCGGTAGACAGATACTGGGCTAGATGGACCTTTGGTCTGACCCGGTACGGCCTTTCTTATGTTCTTATGAGAATGTGACCTCACTGGGTAAGGGTTACTGTCCCCTCGGTTCTTGGAAGGGGAAATGGAGAGAGAAGATTTACGCCAGCCCCACAATGCCACCTCTACTCTGCCCTGTTTCAGCATCATCCCAATATGCCAGTGACACACACACTACCAGAGACCCTCCCCTGCTGCAGAACACTTTGGGAACAGAGCACAGGAGCCGTATCGCACAGTGTCAAATATCTCCTGTTTGCTCAAATAAAACTGAGGGTTAAGTGCAGCATAATCAACAGAAGATTCCTAGGGATCACCAGATGAAATTAATAGGCAGCAGATTTAAAGAAAATAAAAGGAAGTTCTTCTTCACGCAGCGCACAGTCAACTTGTGGAACTCCTTGCCTGAGGAGGTTGTGAAGTCTAGGACTATAACAGCGTTTAAAAGAGAACTGGATAAATTCATGGTGGTTAAGTCCATCAATGGCTATTAGCCAGGATGGGTATGGAATGGTGTCCCTAGCCTCTGTTTGTCAGACGATGGAGATGGATGGCAGGAGAGAGATCACTTGATCATTGCCTGTTAGGTTCACTCCCTCTGGGGCACCTGGCATTGGCCACTGTCGGTAGACAGGATACTGGGCTAGATGGACCTTTGGATCTGACCCGGTACGGCCGTTCTTATGTCATGTATGTATGTGTGCATTTGGTGCAAGGCGCTCCTGGCCCTCAGAGACCGTGTGAAGGCTTTGGAGGCCAGGGTGTTGGAACTGGAGGAGCTAAGGGAGGCAGAGAAGTATGTTGATGAGGCTTTCCAGGACACTATAGAATTGTCCCAACTCCGGTCAGACAGCCCCCGCACTGTTGAGGAGGATGAAGGGCCCAGGGAATGAGAGCAGTCAATGGGAGCAGAGGGAAAGCTTCTCATAGTTGGGACCCTCACCCCAACACTATCTGGAAGAGCCTCTTGCACTGAGGTTACCTCTCCGGGGGAGGGAACTCCACTCATTAAGAAAAGGCAGCTGTTAGTAATGGGAGATTTGATCATTAGAAACAAGGATATCTGGGTTTGTGATGACCAGGAGAACCGTATGGTGACTTGCCTGCCTGGTGCGTAGGTTGCGGATTTCTCAAGGCATCTAGATAGATTTATGTGTAGTGCTGGGGAGGAGCCAGTGGTCATGGTACATGTAGATACCAATGACATAGGGAAGGGTAGGTGAGACGTCCTGGAGGCCAAATTTAATCTGCTAGGAAAGAGACTGAAATCCAGGACCTCTATGGTGGCATTCTCAGAAATGCTCCCAGTTCCATGCGCAGGGCCAGGTAAGCAGGCAGAGCTTCGGAGTCTCAATGCGTGGATGAGATGATGGTGTAGAGAGATGGGGTTTAGATTTATTAGGAACTGGGGAAACTTTGGGGATGGGGCAGCCTATACAGGAAGGATGGGCTCCACCTAAACCAAAGTGGATCCAGAGTGCTGGCACTTAACATTAAAAAGGTTGCAGAGCAGTTTTTAAACTAAGAGATGCGGGGAAAGTCAATGGCTGCAGAGGAGCACGTGGATCGGACAGAGACTTCTCTTAGAGGAGAGTGTAGTGATAGAGATTTTTCTAGTTTTAGTCAGGAAGAGAGGCTGAAAGAGGATAAGGTAGGGGCCAGATCAGACGAGAAGCATTCATACAGAAAAGAATCTGACACATCAGAAAAGGGCAGACAAATAAACAGTGACAAGTTTTTAAAGTGCGTGTACACAAATGCTAGAAGTGTAAATAATAAGATGGGTGAATTAGAGTGCCTCGTGTTAAAAGAGGATATTGACATAATAGGCATCACAGAAACCTGGTGGAGTGAGGACAATCAATGGGACACAATCATTCCCGGGTACAAAATATATCTGAAGGTCAGAGCAGGTCATACTCGGGGGGTGGGGAGGGGAGTGGCACTGTATGTTAAAGAAAATGTAGACTCAAATGAAGTAAAAATCTTAAATGAAACCGCATGTTCCATAGAATCTCTATGGATAGTAATTCCATTCTCTAATAAGAATATAACAATAGAGATCTATTATCGACCACCTGTCAAAGACAGTGATAGTGAGGATGAAATGCTAAGGGAGATTAGAGAGGCTATCAAAATAAAGAACTCCATAATAGTGGGAGATTTCAATTATCCCCATATTGACTGGGTACATGTCACTTCAGAACAAAATGCAGAGACAAAATTTCTCGATACTTTAAATGACTGTTTCTTAGAGCAGCTGGTACAAGAACCCGCAAGGGGAGAAGCAACTCTCCATTTAGTCCTGAGTGGAGCGTAGGATCTTGTCCAAGAGGTAACTATAACAGGACCGCTTGGAAATAGTGATCATAATATAGCAGCATTTAAAAATGGGCCATCAACATTTAACAATGAGCCATCAAACAGGCTAGACAGAACTGACATGAACTTGTCTGGGGTGTTTCCTGGAAGCAGAGCACAAGTTTGAAATACGGGCAGCACAGAGCCAAGATTCATAACGTCAACTACAGAAATGATACACATCTAGAGATAGCATCATTATAATCAGCCAATCAGAACCTCTCCATAGACCTTTCTACAATATTGGCTGCAAATATAGAACAGTGGTCCCAACGGTGATCTATACAGTTTCATATTATGTCAATAACATCACAGGAGGTGACACGGCATCAGTGAGACTGATACTGGAATACTGCCTCCAGTTTTGGTGTCCTCATTTGAAAAAGATGTTGTGAAATTGGAGCTGGGGCAGCAAAGAGCCACCAAATGTTCTGAGGGCTGGAGAAAAATGCCTTCTAGTGAGCTATTGAACGAGCTCAACCTGTTAAGCTTATCAAAAGAAGATTGAAAGGTGACTTCATTGAAGTGTTGAAGGGCCTTAATGGAGAGAAAAGATTGGGTATTAATGGGCTCTTTAATCTAGCAGAGAAAGGCATAACAAGACCCAGTGGCTGGAAGGTGAAAAGAGACAAATTCATATTACAACTAAGGCACAAATATTAACCAGCGAGGATGATTCACCACAGGAACAAACTACCAAGGAAAGTGCTGGATTCTCCATCTCCTGATGTCATTTAATGAAGGCTAGATGCCTTTCTGGAATGTGTTTGCCCCAAAAGTAGCTCTTGTGTCATACAGGAGGCCTCTGATATGCAGGGGGTCAGATTAGATGCTCTAATGATCCCTTCTGGCCATAAAGTTGACTAATTTCTGAAAAATTGAGTGTAGCATTGGGAGCAGCATCTGATGTTTTCCTGTCTAGCCGGCTTGCTTCCTAGAACGAACGCTTCTTGAGTGGGGTGATCCACAGGGAGTAGCTCAAACCTCCAAAGTGCCTGGCCAGGGGCAGGACATTAGCACAGCAAGGGAGGGGTGTGGCAGTGACATCACAAAGGCCTTTTGCAGGACCTCAGACTATTGGTCAAAGGTGGTGGGGAGGTGGTGACCTCACAGAGAGATGCTGACATCAGCCAGGCAGGACAGGGGCGAGAGGCCAGAGAAACCTCAGAGACCCCTGTGGCTTTGCTTCAGCAAGTCTCCTTCTCCAGGTCTCTCTTTGAGGACTGAGAGATTATTCGGGTTCACGGATGTGAGCACCAGGAGGAACCTCTTTCGACTTTTCTCCTTCCGTTTTCCTGATTTTACTAGAAAACAGCCATCCCTGTTTAGAAGGTAAGAGCCTCCTCGAGGTTTGAAACCTGTTCAGTCTGATCCATCAGATGACAGTTGAATTCTAGGCATGGAAAACACGAGCTTAAGGAGGCAGAATTTTATTCTGCACCTGGGATTTTGTCCCTTAGAATCACTGGGGACATTAGGGTTTGTCCTTTTTGTTTCACCTTTTCCTCCATCCCTCCCTCCTTTCTCTTTGTCTCTTGCTTCTTTTGTCCTTTCTCCTGTTCCCCTCCCAAGACCAGGAGTTGTGTGTGTGTGTTATGGGGGAGCAGTGTGGTTTTTCCACGTGAAGCCAGCACCAGACCTGGCACCACCCCCAGCTCTGCCCCCTTCCTGCCACTGCAACCCCATCTCACCTCCTGACCCTGGCTGGGCGCCCCTGGCCCCTCGTAGCAGGGAGCTGTGCAGGGGGGTCTCCTTGCAACCATGAGTGGGTGTCTGGTGGGTGCTGTCACCTCCGCCAGAGACCCCCCAAGAAACTCACTAGCTTCCTCCGCATGCGGGGAGGGGCTCCTACTTTCTGTCTTGGGGGGGAGATTCCGTGATGTCAGAGCCTATGGTGAGAGGGGTTCGAATCACGAGTCTGGAGTGGCAGGGCAACCCCCTCCCCCAGTCAGATTCTGCCTATGTGTGGCCAGCATACAGCGACAAAGACCCCTAGCCAGCCTGCTCCCTGCCATGCCAAACACCCACTGAAGGCCACCCACAGACCAGCATGTGGGGCGGCTGCTGATGCTTTGTGGCCAACATCAGAAGATGGTAGGAAAGCAGGGCCAGACCCCCTGGTGGGGCCTCTTACCGTTCCCACTCCAGGTGCTCACTTTGGCAGTGGGGCAGGAGATCTTACCCCAAGAGGCTTTTCCCCAACTGGCGAGAATCAGAGAAACACCCAGGCTCCCAAGGCGCTATGTAGCAATTACCCTCCAGCACAGGGACAGGCGCACACTTGGAAGAGGGAAACTGCTCTACACGCTAGCCCAGGCAGCCACCCATATTCTTTGGCAAGTCAGGAACGGCAAAGGCGAGACTGGAAGCACCTGGGGCTCATGCCCCAGCCTTTGTGACACCCACCCCCCAACTCCTTCCTGGGGCGCTAGCTGAAGCCAGAGCATTGGCCTGAGCGGCCAAGAAGAGGTTCCAGCCCTGAAGGAAGCAGGACTTTCAGCCCAAAGGTAAAATTGCTCAAGCACAACCATGAAGGGACTTGAACCCTCAATCACCTGATCCAAAGTCAGACACCTTATCCATTAGGCCACTTGGTCACAGGAACAAAACCTTTCCAAGCACTTATTTGGAAAAGGTAGACACTGTGTTTCTTAGGTCCTCTACTGAGGGGGGCCGAGACTCTCTGGGCACAAGAAGTCGAGTTCCCAGCGAGATGTGAGACAATTCTCTGGAGCCATGTACAGGACTTTGGCAGGGAGGCTCAGGCATGAGGGATTGGGGTGCAGCGGACAGACCAGCTATCTAGGTGCTTAGATTTGGTCTCACTGAGGAGAAGGAGGAATCCTGCTGATAGGCAGTGGCTGTGGAGAAAAAGTGGGATGTCCAGGCTGCTCCGGTCTCCTTCTTCCAGCTCCTCATCTGGCTGAGCTGCTCCACCTGCCTGGACAAATCCTCTGCATGCACAGCAAATAGCCCAAGAGCCATGTCTGCCCGACCTGTGCTGGGGGGTGAGCTTCTGTCTTCCCTGTCCCATCTGCGCTAGAGCAGACCACTAGATTGAGAGAGACAGTCAACAACTATTAAGGCTAAGATTATATAAAGGGGGTCACAGAATTTGTGACTTTCAGAGATCTCAGTGACATTTTCCACCTCAGCCCTGGGCCAGCAAGACTGGAGCTGTTGGCCGGTGGGGGCCTCAAAACTATCAGCCACCAGTGGCGGAAGGGGCTCCCACAGACCCATGCCACCACGGATGGCCCCCACACCTCCCAGCTACTGTGAGCAGCAGGATGCCCCCAGAGCTCCCAGCTGTTGTGGGTGGATCCCAGAGCTCCCAGCCACCACATGTGACAGGGGGACCCTGGAGCTCCCAGTGGGATGACCAGGTTATAAAGTCCAGTCAGCGGTGCTAAGGCAGGCTGGTCCCTACGTGTCCTAGGGCACCGCGCTGTGCCCTGGAAGTGGCCAGTAGGTCCCCCCTGCTGCTCTGCTGACCAGGAGCCACCCGAGGTAAGTCTGCAGCCCAACCCCCTGCCCCAGCCCTGAACCCCCCAAACCCAGAGCCCCCTCTTGCACCCCAGAGCCCTCACCCCTCTGCCCCAGCCCAGAGCTTCCTCCCACACCTGGAACCCATCATCCCTGCCCCCACCCCAGAGCCATCACCCCGTCCTGGACCCCAACCCCCTGCCTCAACCCACAGCCCCTTCCTGCACTCTGAATCCCTCAGCCCCACCCTGCAGCCTGGAGCCCCCTCCTCCACCCCAAACCCCTCATCTTCCCACAGCTCCCACAGGCAGACCCTGGAGCTCCCAGCAGCCATGGGTGGCTGGAGAGCCCCCACAGCCCCACACCACTGCGTATGGACCCTGCAGCTCCTACGAGTGGACCCCAGAGCTCCCAGCCGCTGTGGATGGACCCAGGATTTCCCAAGAGACATTGATGGTGTGAGGACCCATATCATTGGTAATAGACCCTGCAGCTCCAAAGACCCTGGTGCTCCCAGCCGCCACAGGCAGCCCTCAGCCACCACAGGCAGGAGAGGGAGCCCCCAGTGCTCAGACACTGCGGGCAGAGCCTGGAGTTCCCAGTCACCGGGGGCGGGGGGTGAGGAGAAGCCACAGCCCCCGGCCATTGCAGATGGCCCTGTAGCTCCCAGCCGCCACGGGCGGACGCCAGAGCCCCCAGCTGCCACTTGTATAACAGGGTTCAAAAGAGAACTAGATAAATGAACAGAGGACAGGTCCATCAAGGGCTATTAGCCAGGCTGGGCAGGGATGGTGCCTGTAGCCTCTGTTTGCCAGAAGCTGGGAATGGGCGACAGGGGGTGGATCACCTGATGATTCCCTGCTCTGTTCATTCCCCCTGAGGCACCTGGCACTGGCCGCTGTCAGAAGACAGGAGGATACTGGGCTAGATGGACTTTGCGTCTGAACCAGTCTGGCCGTTCTTATGTTCTTAGAAAGAGCTTCCGGCTGTCACCGGCAGAAACCATCACCCAGCGACCGGCAGAAAACAGCCTGCTCTGCGGGAACGGACTTGCACACTTGGGATGTTAGTGCAAAAAACTCTTCCTGGGCTGAGTAAAGGGCAGAGACCTGCCCTTAGCCTGCCCTGAGTGAGGGGTCATCCAAACCGACCCTCACTCACCAGGCAGGTGTCACGCTTCTGCCTGGGGAAAAGGCAACACGCCCCCACTCCCCAGCTCTGCGTGGGCAGAGAGCCAATGAGAACTTCTATTAAAAGGGAAAGAGAATCAAGCCTGAGTTTGGGAAAACCCCACAACCACATTCAAATCTACACTCATCAGCAAAACCCCCCACCCCAGAGTACGCTGGGCAGTGCTGTGCCTCAGTTTCTCACCTTGCGGTGTGACAGGCCAATCCAATGTTCCTTTAACAGACCCCTCCGCTCTCCTCCCCCCAACCCCCACTCCCCTTGGGCAGCAAAGCCCCAGGGGTGGGGGAGGGAAGGGAAGGCATCAAGCGAAACCTCAGCTTCTGCTGCCGCCACTCCTTCAACTGGCTCTCAGTTTGCCCCGTTCACTCTGCGTCGCTGCCGCTCCACGGCATTGTCCTTCACCCTGCTGCTGAGAGCTCCTGTGTCGCCACTTCCCCTGCTGCCACCTGCCTGTCTCCTGCAGCCTCTGCGCGGCCACTTAGTGGGGGAACCTCGCTACAAGTGCAGCCTGGGCAGCCTCTTTCCTTGCAACACCATGGGCAGGGCGTGAACCGCCAGCTGGGGGAGACTAACGCCCTGCCCCGCCCCTTCCACCTGAGGCCCCGCCCCTTCTGCAAACACCCCTGTGCCCAGCGTACACCAGCCCCTAGATCCCTCTTGGTATTTCAATGCAGGCACTGACCTGTGAGAGGAAAACATCAGCTCACAAACACAGAGACTGAATTCCCCACATTTAATCTCGCTGCACTTTCCAGAAAGTCAACATTCATTTAATTCTTGCTAGGACAGAGAAAAAAAGAGTGACACTAAGTTTTTGGCTCAGTTAAATAAAATTATGTGTTTAATTAATACTGTAAAACTATGTCCTGATTCTGCTAAATAACACCACAATGTGAAATGAGAACAGAGACAAACCTTGTCAGTGATGACTAATTTCACAAATGATCTTCCCATTATTAATTTCCACGCCGCCCCCATTCGAGGTCTGGGCACCTCCAGTGTCACTGCTCTGCATTCACCTTCCCCTTAGAATTGTTCTCGGACATTCCCAAATTTGGAAAATTGTGCAGTTCACAATGTGAATAGTGACCCCGGCTCCTTCCTGCACCTGCTCTACATTGCTCCACAGCAGCTTCTCCACCTGCAGAGTCACCCCAGCACTGCAGTGCAGCCGCCCAGGGTTTTGCAAAAATTAATAATACAGAGTTTGGAGGAAAGTAAACATTTGTGAGTTGTGGAAATAGCAAAAGGCAACAGTTGTGGTGTTACAAGAAGGGCAGTTTTTGGTTTAATAATAAAACCCAGTTATATAAATGTAACTGTATGTGCAGCTCTGTGTACTCACGTTGGATGGAAGCTTAGTAATTAAATTATACAAGAGGGTCAGGTAAAGTGGCTACTTCCACCACTGTGTTTTGTCCCGAGAAGCCTTTACAGCCATTCTGAGGGGAAATGGGCCCTTTGGCCACAGAAATGGTCTATAGGGGACGGCTGCAGGCAGCAGGCGGAGAGATAATCTCATCAACATTAGTTGACTCCTGGGTAATGTAAGCAAAATCACTAAAGGAATCTCCGGGGTTTCTATTGGCACTTAACTTGCCTGCCCCTGGCTGTCTCTGGTTGTACAAGATGGACGTGTAATCGGGGTACAGTTGTGTAATAAAAAAATTATTGCAGTGCAAGGACTGTTAGACAAAACAAAATGGTGTGTGTAATTGTGTAATGTTTTAAAAACCTAAACTGAGACTTATGGTTTGTAACATAATGTTATGAAGGTTAAACTATGGAAGGAATGTGCATTTTCCCAGGACGTGTGCAGTGTATATTGGAGAAGGGGTAAAAGAAATGCAAACAAAACATGGTACTTAATTAAAACCCCATTAGGGTTCCAAAGGGAGCCACAATAGGCTGTGGTTTCTTTTTCAGATCTGTGTGTTTTGAAGCAGAAGATGAAAGTGGAAAGTAATCAGAACTCAGGTGGAAGTTGATTGTGTCCCTTTTAAGACAGTCTCTGAGCTGCTGATGGCTTTGGATCCAAAAGCAAGCCCGAAAGCCGGTGTGAATGCAAATGACCTAGCTGATGGGGGAAGGAGAGAACTGCCCATCAGTGGCAGCACAAAGGAGCTGCAAATAATGAATACATCTGGTCAGCAAACAAGCTACTGGAAGACTCAGATTGTGGCCCTCCAGGAAAGGGAGGTGAAAAAACAAGTCAAGCCTGAAAATAAGGGGGACAGGTTAACCCTAAGGAGTGTGTGTTTCTGTGTGTGTGTGTGTGCGTGCATACGTACAGTGCTAAAGCTGTCTCTCAGCTATTACCTGAGAATAAACTTAAAGCTTGGTGCAGCAGAGAAACTATTGCAAACTGGGTCTGTTGTACAAGAGGGGAAACTGAGGCACGCCACCTCATGAATTTCATAAATGACCCGTGAGTGGGGTAATTCACTATCTGACTATAGAACAAAATAAGGACAGCCTGGAGGGAATTCTTCTGGTTTTCCTGCAATTAGCAAGGAAATTTGTAAAAGGAAGTGGTATTATTATTAAGCACTAATCTGTCCCCACCAGGGGTATGTGTGGAAATTGTTTCTTTTGTTTTTCAGACACTCTACAAGCAAGCTGGTGCCAGCAAAAGACTAACCCATAATACCATGAATCTATGTTTTGTGTTGTTTGTCTGTGGTGTTTGTCTTGTTGTTAGCTATTTGGTTGTCATGGTTTTTGTTGCTATGGCAACTGAGTTAGATTATTATGGGTTAGCTCAGCCAGCTTCAGCCGGCTGAGTGGGCTCTCTCTCTCTGTAAATAAAATGGTGGTTTTGTTAGCTGTCAGCTCTCTGGCCTCAACTGATTTCTTCCTAAACCGGCTCCCCCCAAGGATATAACATTAGCATTGTTGTGTTTCAATGAACAGAAAACCTCATGACATGGGTGAGGATGGCTTCAAAAGGCTGACCTGGGGGAAGATGTGTATGAAATGCAAAATGCTCGACTAGGAGGCCAGCACCTGTGTAATAGCTACCGTGGTATCTGGAAGTGAATCGGCAGCTAAGGTGGGTCCCACAAGCCTTATGGGAATAATGAGAAGGGGATTTGCTCGCTGGGAATCAATGGAGGGGTGTGTAAAATGGTGTAAATCCAGAGAAGATGTTTGAATGTGCCCCTCCCTGATGGCTGAGGAGGAGCTCACCCAATGGCCCATGGCAAGGGGTGGACAATTGGGTGTACTGTGTATGAGGTGTTTTGCTGGAAATGTACATATTACTGGGGGCACAATTACACCAGCCCCTAACCAAACTCCACACTACACACTGCTCTCTGGGCTTTGGCGCACAGATAGATCTGTGACTCTTACTGCTGTGAATAATCGAACCAGCGCATACAGCCTGATTCCACACCATGTGGTTAAGTTGGTTTGGACAATAACCCATTTCTCTGTGGACATTCAATGGACTTATGCTATGGACAAAAGCACGAAAACCTGCAGCGGCAGCGTATTGCGACTGCTAGCAACTGGACATGTTAAGGACTTGACCCCGTCAAAGGAGGAGAGGAGGTGGTGGTGGCTGGGATGTTGGACCATGCTGCAGTGATCAGGTCTCTCGGTGTTGCTGTGGATTATTACAGCGGCTGGTGTATTGCTAAGTATACTTGTGATACGTTGCCTATGAAAATAACCTAGAAGTAATGGAGTAAGCCCCTCCCCCCTGTACTAGACAACCTGGACCCAACCTTCCTGGGCCCACTATAGTGGGAAGCCTGGAACGCTAATTGGAACAGGTGTGGCAGCCCCATACGAGAGAAGGTGCAGGGCACTGTACTACGCATGGGGCAGTGGGACAAATGGAATATCAACACCTTCCATCTTGATGCCTGGCCCTATCAGGAAATGTGTCACCATATGTCCTATGCTTTGCTAAGGGGGAGAATGGGAACAGGGACACAGGCAAGGCTCTGTGGCGTCAGGGCTGGGATGGGGACACTGAGGAAGGAAACTGGAATCGTTGCTTGCTGGAAATTCAACCCAATAAACATCTAATTGTTTGTACCTTTGGACTTTGGGTATTGCTGCTCTGTGTGTACGCAAGAAGGACCCGGTAATGGGAGGGTGAAGGGATAAACCCTCTAACACTAACTAACATCTAACACCCATTTGAACCCCTTCTTTTCACACCCTTGCTCATTCTCAGGGGCTGCTTTGTCTCCAGACAGATCCATTCTCTCTCAGGACGGCCTTGCTCTTTCTGTCTGTTTCACTCACTGAGGTGTTGGAGTAAACACTCCCCTTCCCTCTAGTCTTAGACAAACACTAGTATTAAGTGTTTGCTACTGATGGATTTAGAAAGCATTTGTCAAGATGCCATTTCTGGGGGATTTTTCCCAAGATCCAGTATTTTGTGTTCAAACATCTCCCAGCTTCCTTGGTGAAAGTAAGGCCAAGGTTTCCTTGCAGTATACAGGAAGAAGGCAGTTTTTCACCCCAGATGGGACTTGAACCCACAATCTCTGACTTAGAAAGCCATTGCCTTATCCATTAGGCCACTGGGGCCCTGAGAGAAGAATGGAAATTCCATCTCCTAAATGCATATTTCTCATATTAACTTGGACGCCAAATACCCTCTTTCTGCACCTTACAGAAATGTCTGCATCCCCTGGCAGTGAGGCTACTGGGCAGGTTGCTTACAGAGCTGAGCACCACCTTTCTGCCAGCCATCTTTAGAGAAGAAGGCTCTTTCCCCTGACAGCCACACAGAGCTGCCTAGCATCCCGAGAGCCTCCCTCGTGTTCTCCCGCAGCAGCCGCCTGCCGGTGTGGGTGGGAAAAGGGGACCAGGAAGCACTGCGGCCTCATTCCAGGACAGGAGGCTCTCACCACGCCCAGGCCTGCCTCTTGCCTTCAGCCCAGGCAGCCAGAGGTGCCAGGGAGCTCCCTGGCAGGCAGCCGCCCGCCTCAGCCACCTCTTGCCTCATGGCCCAGGCTCCTGGTGCTCTGCTGGTCACCGCCTGGCTTGAAGGCCCAGAAGGAAAGGAAACAAGCACATCTTTAGCAGAGGATGGTTTTGATCCATCAGTTGCTGGGTGATGGGCCCAGCACGCTTCTGCTGCACCACTCTGCTGGATTTTTGCAAGTAACAGCCAGCACCCAGCCTCCAGCCTCCACACTGCACCTTGTGAGCACTAGTACTGGCAGGCAGGTGCGCAGTTTGCTAGGCAGCAGCCTTGGGAACAGCAGTTTTGTATTCATGTGTCTCTGTGGTGCAATGGGTGAGTGTGTTTGTCTGTTAACCCCCAGTGGGCGCTACCCTTAGCTGCAGGCTGCGGTCTCAGGGGTCAGGGGAATTGATAGTTTGCTGCTAAGAAGGGAGCCAGTGCAGCCCTCTGGTGCTCTGCTCCGAGCATCTGCCTAGCCCAGGCTGTCCGCTGGCCTTAGGTGCTTCCCCCTCCATGCTCTGGAGCAGGGGGTCTCATCACAATATTTTTGGTGGCCTCAGAGTGTGGCCATGCCTGCAGATGTGTTTCCTGGAGCCCCCGGCAGGCTGGGTGGTACATGACGCCGATCCCCTGCTGGTAGCACCAGCAGAAACCAGTGCATCTGCCTGCCAGCGCTAGAGCTCGCAAGGTGCTAGTGTGGATGCTGGAGACTGGGTGCTGGGGACTGTGAGTGAGACGCCAGCAGAGTGGTGCAGCAGAAGTGTGCTAGGCCTGTAACCCAGAGCTTGATAGATCAAAACCATCCTCTGCTTTGCCTGTGCTCAGGGCCGGCTTTAGGAAGTGCGGGGCCCAATTCGAACAGTGTCGACAGGGCCCTGGCACATAGGCGGCGAGTTCTATGGGCCCGTGGAGCCCAGGCCCCACCAATAATCCTGAAGCTGGGCCCAGCTCCACCAATGTTTGGGCCCCAGGCCCTGTGCTCCGGGGGTCCCTGCGTCGCACTGCCGGGCGCTCTCACCTCAGCGGCAGCTCCCGGGAGAGGCTCCAGCAGCGACTGGGCTCACAGCCCATTGGCCGGGAACCCCAGCCAATGGGAGCTGCCGGGGGCGGTGCCGGAGCTGCCTGGCCACGCCTCCACAGCAGGGAGGGGGAGCGAGCCACCGGCAGCGGCTGAGCCCTGGGCAGAGCAGCAGCAGGGTCTGTGCCTGTCAGACAGACTCAGCCGGGGAGCTGTGGGGGCAGCCAGACACATGGACACAGCCGGGGAGGGGGGGTTGGTGGGGACAAACAGACACAGCTGGGGGTTGTGGGACAGACAGACACACGGACACAGCCAGGGGGTTGTGGGACAGACACACACAGCGGGGTGGGGGGGGGCAGCCAGACACACGGACACAGCCGGGGGTTGTGGGACAGACAGACACAGCCGGGGGTGGTGGGGGCAGCCAGACACATGGACACAGCCAGGGGGTTGTGGGACAGACAGACACAAGGACACAGCCAGGGGGGTGGTGGGGACAGACAGACAGACACAGCCGGGGGTGATGGGGACAGACAGACACAAGGACACAGCCGTGGGGGGGTTGGTGGGGACAAACAGACACAGCTGGGGGGTTCTGGGACAGACACACACAGCTGGGGGGGGGGCAGCCAGACACACGGACACAGGCGGGGGGTTGTGGGACAAACAGACACAAGGACACAGCCAGGGGGTTGTGGGACAGACACACACAGCCGGGGGTGGTGGTGGCAGACAGACAGACACAGCCTGGGGTTGTGAGACAGACAGACACAAGGACACAGCCAGGGGGTTGTGGGACAGACAGACACAGCCGGGGGTGGTGGGGGCAGACAGACAGACACAGCCGGGGGTTGTGGGACAGACAGACACAAGGACACAGCCAGGGGGTTGTGGGACAGACACACACCAGGACACAGCTGGGGGGTTGTGGGGACAGACAGATGGAGCCGTGGGCGGGGAAAGGAGCAGCAATGGGCACCCCGGGGCTGGTATAAAATACACAGGATGGGGGGAGCTTCCTGAGGGGACTATAGCAACACCCCCCGCAGAGCAGACCCAGGTTGCAGCTGGCTCCGCCCATCACAGCCCCATGCCCCACAGAGACCCACACAACCCTCTGCCCCCTCGAGAGACTCCCAATGACCCCTGTGTCCCTGTCACTCCTCTCCAGAGAGCCCTCCCCTTTGTGCCAGCCCACTCCCCTCCCCCACTGCCTCCCCTCCTCCAAAGCTCCCTACAATCTCCCCCTTTGCCTTCCGCCCCGCAGCCTAGCCCGTTCCATTGGCCGGGAGGCTCCCAGTCTAGTGGCTATCAGGGCCCATGGGAGCTGCACCTGAGGCAGGGTGCCTGCCTGCAGATGCAGACCTGCCTGGCTGTGCCTCCACAGCACAGGGAGGGGGAGCTACAGGTGAGCAAGCCCTGGTCATCATCATCATCACAGGCCCAGTAATTCTCTGGATATTTAATTTCACTGAGGCAAAATGTGTGCAACTTTATGGGTTGAATGATTGAATGACATAATACCCACCTGCCTGCATTGCCCATCACTAAGTCCAGTAATTTTGTCAAGCAGCAAAGAATCCTGTGGCACCTTATAGACTAACAGAAGTTTTGCAGCATGAGCTTTCGTGGATGAATACCCACTTCTTCGGATGCAAGCAGTGGAAATTTCCAGGGACAGGTGTGTGTATATATAAGCAAGCAAGAAGCAAGCTAGAGATAACGAGGTTAGATCAATCAGGGAGGATGGGACCCTGTTCCAGCAGCTGAGGTGTGAAAACCAAGGGAGGAGAAACTGGTTCTGTAATTGGCAAGCCATTCACAGTCTTTGTTTAGTCCTAAGCTGATGGTGTTAAATTTGCAGATGAACTGGAGCTCAGAAGTTTCTCTTTGAAGTCTGGTCCTAAAGTTTTTTTGTTGTAGGATGGCCACCTTAAAATCTGCTATTGTGTAGCCAGGGAGGTTGAAGTGTTCTCCTATAGGTTTTTGTATATTGCCATTCCTAATGTCTGATTTGTGTCCATTTATCCTTTTCCTTAGAGACTGTCCAGTTTGGCCAATGTACATAGCAGAGGGGCATTGCTGGCATATGATGGCATATATTACATTGGTGGACGTGCAGGTGAATGAACCGGTGATGGTGTGCCTGATCTGGTTAGGTCCTGTGATGGTGTTGCTGGTGTAGATATGTGGGCAGAGTTGGCATCGAGGTTTGTTGCATGGGTTGGTTCCTGAGCTAGAGTTACTATGGTGCGGTGTGCAGTTGTTGGTGAGAATATGCTTCAGGTTGGCAGGTTGTCTGTGGGCGAGGACTGGCCTGCCACCCAAGGCCTGTGAAAGTGTGGGATCATTGTCCAGGATGGGTTGTAGATCCCTGATGATGCGTTGGAGGGGTTTGAGCTGGGGACTGTATGTGATGGCCAGTGGAGTCCTGTTGGTTTCTTTCTTGGGTTTGTCTTGCAGAAGGAGGTTTCTGGGTACACATCTGGCTCTGTTGATCTGTTTCCTTATTTCCTCGTGTGGGTACTGTAGTCTTGAGAATGCTTGGTGGAGATTTTCTAGGTACCCACACGAGGAAATAAGTAAACAGATCAACAGAGCCAGTTGTGTACCCAGAAACCTCCTTCTGCAAGACAAACCCAAGAAAGAAACCAACAGGACTCCACTGGCCATCACATACAGTCCCCAGCTCAAACCCCTCCAACGCATAATCAGGGATCTACAACCCATCCTGTACAATGATCCCACACTTTCACAGGCCTTGGGTGGCAGGCCAGTCCTCGCCCACAGACAACCTGCCAACCTGAAGCATATTCTCACCAACAACTGCACACCGCACCATAGTAACTCTAGCTCAGGAACCAACCCATGCAACAAACCTCGATGCCAACTCTGCCCACATATCTACACCAGCAACACCATCACAGGACCTAACCAGATCAACCACACCATCACCGGTTCATTCACCTGCACGTCCACCAATGTAATATATGCCATCATATGCCAGCAATGCCCCTCTGCTATGTACATTGGCCAATCTGGACAGTCTCTAAGGAAAAGGATAAATGGACACAAATCAGACATTAGGAATGGCAATATACAAAAACCTGTAGGAGAACACTTCAACCTCCCTGGCCACACTATAGCAGATTTTAAGGTGGCCATCCTACAACAAAAAAACTTTAGGACCAGACTTCAAAGAGAAACTTCTGAGCTCCAGTTCATCTGCAAATTTAACACCATCAGCTTAGGACTAAACAAAGACTGTGAATGGCTTGCCAATTACAGAACCAGTTTCTCCTCCCTTGGTTTTCACACCTCAGCTGCTGGAACAGGGTCCCATCCTCCCTGATTGATCTAACCTTGTTATCTCTAGCTTGCTTCTTGCTTGCTTATATATACACACCTGTCCCTGGAAATTTCCACTGCTTGCATCCGAAGAAGTGGGTATTCATCCACGAAAGCTCATGCTGCAAAACTTCTGTTAGTCTATAAGGTGCCACAGGATTCTTTGCTGCTTCTACAGAACCAGACTAACACGGCTACCCCTCTGATACTTAATTTTGTCAAGTGTTTGTTGCACAACATGGTGGTGCCTACCCCTACCTTGTGCTTCAGGGGGTGATGGGGTCCAGGGCAGTCTGTTATAGCCTGTTATAGAACTACCTGATTAGTAATTGGATATGTTGGCTGGTATCTTTTTTTACGTGTTCGCTCCCCTTCATGTTAGAACCTGGCTACACCACTGGGGAGGGGAGCTTCCTAGACCTGTGCAGCTGGGGCTTGGGTGAATTTTGTGATACTCTGCCCCTCCCCAGCTACCACCCTGCAGTCCCCACTCCTGCACCATGCTGGGCAAGGGGCAGCCCCATCCCCAGTGAGGCTATGGTGAGGGGTGGCAGCAGGGGAGGCCACACGTGATGGCAACCTCCCCCCTCGGTACCCACCATAGGGGAGGCGAGTGGGCTTTCTGGACCTGAGAGGGACCCTAGGAGCATGTGCAGTGAACTGCGGGGGAGAGGAGGGGTCCCTCCCCTGGAGCTTGCTGCTGCCAGGGAGGGTGGAGGGGAGTCCTCTTTGACCCTAGCCCTGGGGCGAAAAACACGCAACTTAAATTTGGTGGTCAGTTTAGAGTATCATAGAATATCAGGGTTGGAAGGGGCCTCAGGAGGTCATCTAGTCCAACCCCCTGCTCAAAGCAGGACAAATTCCCAACTAAATCATCCCAGCCAGGGCTTTGTCAAGCCGGGCCTTAAAAACCTCTAAGGAAGGAGATTCCACCACCTCCCTAGGTAACCCATTCCAGTGTTTCACCACCCTCCTAATGAAAAAGTTTTTCTTAATATCCAACCTAAACCTCCCCCACTGCAACTTGAGATCATTACTCCTTGTTCTGTCCTCTGCTACCACTGAGAACAGTTTAGATCCATCCTCTTTGTAACCCCCTATCAGGTAGTTGAAAGCAGCTATTAAATCCTCCCTCATTCTTCTCTTCTGCAGACTAAACCATCCCAGTTCCCTCAGCCTTTCCTCAGAAGTCATGTGCTCCAGCCCCCTAATCATTTTTGTTGCCCTCCACTGGATTTTCCAATTTTTCCACATCCTTCTTGCAATGTGGGGCCCAAAACTGCACGTAGTTCTCTAGATGAGGCCTCACCAATGTTGAATAGAGGAGAATGATCATGTCCCTCGATCTGCTGGCAATGCCCCTACTTATACAGCCCAAAATCCTGTTAGCCTTCTTGACAAAGGCCAGAGGAGGGAGTGTTAGTGCCTGTGCGGACTTCTGGGAAGTGCATGGGGTGGAAGGGGATGCTGGGATGCTCTGGAACCACTCCTTCAAAGCCAGTCAGGACTCTGGGGGAGCCTCCTCTCTGAGCAGACTGTCTCCAGGGCAAGAAGCTTACACCTCCCTGGGTCTGACCTCAGAGCATTCAGCATGCCCTTCCACACCATGCACTTTCCACAGTGAGTCCACCCAGGCGGGGTCCTGGGGTAGCCAGAGGTCCCTGCACCCCAACTCCCCAGTCAGATGTGACTCTCAGCCAGACTGTAAAACAGAAGGTTTATTAGATGACGGGAACACAGTTGAAACAGAGCTTGTTGGTACAGAAAACAGAACCCCTCTGTCAGGTCCATCTTGCGGGGCAGGCAGCCCAGAACCAAGTTCTGGGTCTCTCCCCATTTCCACAGCCAGCTCCAAACTGACACTCCCTCCTCTGGCCTCTGTGTCTCTTCCGGACAAGGAGGCCACCTGATCTCTTTGTCCCCAACACCTTCAAGTAGCATCTTACAGGGGAAACTGAGGCACCCACACAGTATTCAGAGAAAATATTAAGAATATTCCCACTTCATCACAACAGGTGCAACAAAATATAATACCGTACATTGAAGTAGGCAAGTGCTGCTTCTGACTTTCCACTTTTAATTGACCCTTGTAATCTTGTGGCGCTGACGCGTTGTAGCTTCATTTTATATCGGCTTACAGGGCGGGAGCGGGGGGGCACCACCATTTTGGGCCCCACAAAAAAATTATACAAACCTGCCGCCTATGTCAGCCGGTCGTTAGTTTCTGCTTGGTAAAGGCAAGTCAGTGGGGTCCATCCGTCAGAAAAAGAGTCCCAGGACTTCTTGCTGGGCGCCAGGGTCCAAAAGCAGCACATTCCCTCCTGGAAAGGGCTGTGTTTGGAATGTCCGTCCAGTGCGCGTTGAAGGGAAGGATCCGCGTGCCAGGGAAGCTGCGTCCCTCCAGAGGCGCTTGAGAAGCCAAAGGGGCCGTGGGTGAGTTTGTGATGAGGTGAGTCTGAAGTGTGGAAGGGGGAGGGTGTCAAGAGGAGGTTTTGAGAGGTAAAAAGGTGCTGCTGAGCTGGTAGGTGAGGGCAAGGTCCCAGGCGGGTGTTGTGTGAGGAGCTGTGTAGGCCCGAAAAGGCATCGGGCTGGGCCAGGGCTTTTCCCAGGGCTGTTGCTGTGGCCAAAGCCTTTGGGAAGCAGAAGAGGGCCAGGGGTGTTGTTGCCTGCTGGGGCCCATGCGACGGTGTAGGTGTACGCTGACCATAGCTGGTCTGTGGGAGCTGGGGCCCCTCCCCATGCCCCTTTCCTCATTAGTATAGTGGTGAGTATCCCCGCCTGTCACGCGGGAGACCGGGGTTCGATTCCCTGACGGGGAGGGTGACCCCTTTTCAAGGGGGGAACAAAGAAATCCCTGGCCTGCCCACCACATGCCTTGCATTCTCCTTCTACGGACACTTCCCTTCGCACCCCGAACTGATGACTTTCACCTCCAGAGAGACAATTACCTCGCAAGGACACGCTGGCCCTAGCCAAAGCCTCTCCCTGGCCTTCCGCCCCCGGGCCCAGCTTCGGGGCCTGCACGTGGGGGCACGTTTCAGAGCGGCAAAGGGAAATAGGCTGGCCAGGGGCATGAGGACAATGGCCCAGACAAATGGGGAGGGACTTGGTCCAGGGGTGGAGGAAGACAGAAAAAGGGACAGGCATGGGATTGGCTTCCTCTATTTTTTCCTTTGCTCAGCATTTTACCTGTGACTGTAATGGGGAGACTTGAGAAATACCTGTGGCCGCCGGCAAGGTAGGTGGCCGCCCCGAGAGCGCAGAGCTGAGCAATTTTTGCTGGGCTGCTGCCTGCGCCCGCAGCGCCTGGCCGTGATCGTATAGGACAGAGAACAAAGGGTAGGAATTAATGGTAAATTTTCAGAATGGAGAGGGGTAACTAGTGGTGTTCCCCAAGGGTCAGTCCTAGGACCAATCCTATTCAATTTATTCATAAATGATCTGGAGAAAGGGGTAAACAGTGAGGTGGCAAAGTTTGCAGATGATACTAAACTACTCAAGATAGTTAAGACCAAAGCAGATTGTGAAGAACTTCAAAAAGATCTCACAAAACTAAGTGATTGGGCAACAAAATGGCAAATGAAATTTAATGTGGATAAATGTAAAGTAATGCACATTGGAAAAAATAACCCCAACTATACATACAACATGATGGGGGCTAATTTAGCTACAACGAGTCAGGAAAAAGATCTTGGAGTTATCGTGGATAGTTCTCTGAAGATGTCCACGCAGTGTGCAGAGGCGGTCAAAAAAGCAAACAGGATGTTAGGAATCATTAAAAAGGGGATAGAAAATAAGACTGAGAATATATTATTGCCCTTATATAAATCCATGGTACGCCCACATCTCGAATACTGTGTACAGATGTGGTCTCCTCACCTCAAAAAAGATATTCTAGCACTAGAAAAGGTTCAGAAAAGAGCAACTAAAATGATTAGGGGTTTAGAGAGGGTCCCATATGAGGAAAGATTAAAGACGCTAGGACTCTTCAGTTTGGAAAAGAGAAGACTAAGGAGGGACATGATAGAGGTATATAAAATCATGAGTGATGTTGAGAAAGTGGATAAGGAAAAGTTATTTACTTATTCCCATAATACAAGAACTAGGGGTCACCAAATGAAATTAATAGGCAGCAGGTTTAAAACAAATAAAAGGAAGTTCTTCTTCACGCAGCGCACAGTCAACTTGTGGAACTCCTTACCTGAGGAGGTTGTGAAGGCTAGGAATATAACAATGTTTAAAAGGGGACTGGATAAATTCATGGTGGCTAAGTCCATAAATGGCTATTAGCCAGGATGGGTAAGAATGGTGTCCCTAGCCTCTGTTCGTCAGAGGATGGAGATGGATGGCAGGAGAGAGGGCACTTGCAGGTTGCAGGGGGGAAGCCTTATGCCGCCCATGCCCTTTCCCCACCCCAGTACCCCTGGGGTGCCCGCTGGGCTGGGGCCTTCTCCCCATGTTCCAGTCTGGGGGTCTGTGATTCAGGCTCTCTCGGTTCAGAGCCCCCCTTCTGACTCTGGCCCCCCTCTGGACAGGCTCCTCGGGGCAGGGCAAGGGTCTTACAGCCATCTTCCCCCTGTCCCGGGCCTTCCTCCCCCTCTGGCAGAAGTCACAGGAGCGGCAGTGCTGCCGGACATGGGTAAAGACCCCAGGCCAGTAAAAGCTCCGTAGCAGCTTCTGCTGAGTACGCCAGGCTCCCTGGTGCCCTGAGGGGGGAATGTCATGGGCCTGGCACAGCAGCTGGTGGCGATACTCCTGGGGTACCACCAGCTGCCTCCTGATCCCCCCTGACTCCATTTTCCCTGGGGGAGCCCATTCTCGGTACAGGAACCCCTTCTCCCACAGGAACCTTTTCCGGCCACCTCATACCATGGTCTGTCCCCCCCCCCCCCCGAGGTTGGCCAGGTCCCCTATCCTCCGCAAGGAGGGGTCTTCCTGCACCGCGGCCTGGAACTCAGCCACTGGGGCAGGGATGGGGATCTGCTCTCTCTCACCGGTTGGGTCTGAGGCCACAGCCTCTCTGAGCCCTGTCCCTGGGCGTTCCCTCCCCACCAGGTCAGGGTCCTGCGCCTCGGGCAGAGTACCTTCCCCAGTGTCAGGGTGCAGAGCCCTGCGTCGACTCTGACTACGGTTCACGGCCAGGGCACCCCGGGTGTTACTTGGCCAGTCCTCGAGGTCCCCCCCCATTAACACCTCCGTGGGCAAAATTGGGTGCACCCCCACGTCCTTGGGGCCCTCCTTGGCCCCCCACTTCAGGTGTACCCTCGCCACAGGCACCTTGAATGGGGTCCCGATCACACCCCTCAGGGTCAGGTAGGTGTTGGGCACCATCAGATCTGGGTCCACCACCTCGGGCCAGGCCGGCGTCACCTCTGCGCCCGTGTCCCAGTACCCAGTGACCTTCCTCCCATCTACCTCCAGGGGAACAAGGCACTCGCTCCGGAGGGGCAGCCCTGTGCCCACCCTGTAAACCCAAAACTCAGGGCGGGGAGCATCCAGCCCCTCGGAGGGGTCGGCCCGGGGCCCCCCTCCCTCCTTCGCAGGTGGTACGCGGCCAGCCCCCCTTTCCTGCGAACGCTGCCCCTCATCCGACTGGGTCTCTACCAAGTTAACCCGGTGGGGGGTCGGTCTGCTCAGTTTGTCCATGGGTCTGGGGCACTGGGACCGCACGTGGCCCCTCTGGCCACAGTGATAGCAGCTCATGTCCCGTTGGTCCCTTCGAACTGATTGGTTGTCCCTGGCGCTGGCCGTTCCCTTTGGGAGGGGGTTCTCCCGATTCCCCTTTTGGGTGGTCTCAGGATGACTCTCTCTCTGCGTCGCGATGGGCCTGTTCCTTTGGGGCTCCTCCCTGCCACCCCCCAACCGGCTCTTCACATAGTCATCGGCCAGCCGCCCTGCCTGTCGCGGGTTCTCTGGCTTTTGGTCCCTTAACCACAGCCTCAGGTCGGATGGGCACCGCTCATACAGCTGCTCCAGTACCAGCAGTTTAACCAGGTCCCCCTTCGTCTGGGCCCCATCTGCCCACTTGCTGGCGTACCCCTCCATGCGGATGGCCAGTTGCATATAGGAGACCTCAGGGGTTTTATCCTGACTCCGGAACCTCTCCCGGTACATCTCAGGAGTCAGCCCAAACTCGCGCAGCAGGGCCTGCTTGAATGGTTCGTAGTTCCCTTTCTCCTCCTCTCCCAGCTGGCCGTACAATGCCACGGCTTTGGGGTCCAGTAAGGGGGTGAGAACCCGGAGCCTGTCCGCAGGATCCACCTGGTGCAGCTAGCAGGCCGTCTCAAAGGCATCTAGGAAGTCACCCATGTCCTCCCCCTCCTTGCGCGGGGCCAGGATGGACTTATCCAAGCTCCGCGCAGTCCTGGCCCCACCTTCACTCACCATCGCCCGGGGCCTGCTGCCCCCCAGCCTCTCCAGGTCCAGCTCATGTTGACGCTGTCGCTTTTTCTCCTCCAGTTCCTGCTCCCTCTGTCGCGCCTCATGTTCCCTCTGTCTCTCCTTCTCCTTCCGGTCATGCTCCCTCTGTTCCTTACGATCCTCCAGCTCTCTCAGTTTTATCTCTCTCTCCCATTCCAGCCGCTGGCGCTCCACGGATGAGCGTCGCCGGGACGATCTCCTGCTGGGGGGTGAGCTTCGCCGGGAGGATCCCCTGCTGGCCGGGGGGGTCACGGCGCCCTCGGTGCTCGCTGGGCTCCTCCTCCCCCTCCCCCTAGGCATAGGAATGGGGGGGTCTCGGGACGCCCTCAGCAGCCGGCTGACCACTCCCAGCCGGGCCAGACACTGGTACCTGTGCTGCATCTGCCTGGCTGCTTCCCTCAGAGACAGGGATCAGTTCATTCCTGTGATCTTCCTCCTCCAGTTGGGCAATCAGCTGGTCCTTGGTGAATTTCCCACTGCGCAGCCCCCTGTGCTTGCAAATCTCCACCAGGTCGCACTTGCGCCGCTTGGCATACATCTTCCTGCTGGCCACTCGCAGGCCGGGGTGCTCGCCGCTCCCCACAGGTTCCAGGGGAACCCCTATTGTGCCAGTCCTTGAGGTCACCCCCTCTCTGCCAGGGTCGAGCTGCAGACTCCTCCGCCCCTGGGAAAGCTCGCTGTGATCCCCCGGGTGACCCTGTTACTGCAAAGTCCTGCTCTCTGGTCACACTCTCCCAGGGGTTAATCGCCCCTTCGTTTTACTGCTCCCCAGTCACTTACTGCAGGAAGCGCCGTCCACGGGGTGCAGTAGATCCCACTGCTACCACCAGATGTCACGGAGTGTAGGGGAGTCAGGCCCTGCACCCCCGGGCTCACTGCCAATTCACAAGGACTCTCAGCCAGCCAGTAAAGCAGAAGGTTTATTTAGACGACAGGAACACAGTCCAACACAGGTCTTGCAGGCACAGATAACAGGATCCCCCCTGTTAGGTCCATCTTGGGGCCCCGGAGCCCCACAGCCCCCCTTGGGGATCAGAGCCCTCTCTCTCTGCCTCCCCTCTTTTCCCTAGCCAGCTCCAATCTGCCCAAACCCCTCCGGCCCCTCCTCTCTGCCCAGCTTCTTTCCCGGGCCAGGAGGTCACCTTTCCCCTTTGTCTCCAACACCTTTAGATGCACCTTTGCAGGGGAGGTGCTCGGGCCATCAGTTGCCAGGAGACAGAGTGTCAGGCATTCGGTTGCGCAGGCCTTCTGCTTTGCTAGATACTTAGAGGCCTGCACCCGGCATTCCCAGCTCCCAGTACGAACAGTCCCACTTCGTCACACCGTCAAGAGGAGGTTTTCAGAGGAAAATAGGTGCTGCTGAGCTAGTAGGTGAGGGCAAAGTCCCAGGCGGGTGTTGTGTGAGGAGCTGTGTAGGCCCGAAAAGGCGTGGTGCTGGGCAAGGGCAGATGAGGAGGGCCAGGGCTTTTCCCAGGGCTGTTGCTGCGGCCAAAGCCTTTGGGAAGCAGAAGAGGGCCAGGGGTGCTGTTGCCTGCTGGGGCCCATGCGACGGTGTAGGTGTATGCTGAACGTAGCTGGTCTGTGGGAGCTGGGGCCCCTCTCCGTGCCCCTTTCCTCGTTACTATAGTGGTGAGTATCCCCGCCTGTCACGCGGGAGACTGGGGTTCGATTCCCCGACGGGGAGGATGACCCCTTTTCAAGGGGGGAACAAAGAAATCCCTGGCCTGCCCACCACATGCCTTGCATTCTCCTTCTACGGCCACTTCCCTTCGCACCCTGAACTGATGACTTTCACCTCCAGAGAGACAATTACCTCGCAAGGACACGCTGGCCCTAGCCAAAGCCTCTCCCTGGCCTTCCGCCCCCGGGCCCAGCTTCGGGGCCTGCACGTGGGGGCACGTTTCAGAGCGGCAAAGGGAAATAGGCTGGCCAGGGGCATGAGGACAATGGCCCAGACGAACGTGGAGGGACTTGGTCCAGGGGTGGAGGAAGACAGAAAAAGCGGCAGGCATGGGATTGGCTTCCTCTATTTTTTCCTTTGCTCAGCATTTGACCTGTGACTGTAATGGGGAAACTTGAGAAATACCTGTGGCCGCCGGCGAGGTAGGTGGCCGCCCCGAGAGCGCAGAGCTGAGCATTTTGCACTAAGCTGCTGCCTGCACCCCCAGCCCCTGGCTGTGATCGTATAGTGGTTAGTGCTCTGCGCCGTGGCCGCAGCAACCTCGGTTCAAATCCGGGTCACGGCATTAATTTTTGGTGGGGAGGGGCTATCCTGCAGCACGCCTCGTGGCTCAGTCTGATGGCGTCCGTTTGTAAAGAGAGCCATCAGCCGGTCCACTCAGCACTGCTATTATAAGTCCTGTGCACTAACCCATTGCACCTCTGGTGCCCACCTGAGGGTCTTGTCTCCTTGATTCATGGATGGATTAGCGGAGTGGGGGGGTTGCATTAGCTAAAACAAATCCATATTAAAGGCTGCAGGATGGCAGCAGCAGAGGTGAGGAGCCTCCTTCCATGTGATAAAGCTGGTTCCCCCTTCCGTTGCTCAGGGGAAGGTTGGTGCTTTGAGCCCACCCGGTGCTGGAACGTCCCATGGGGGAGATTAACACGACTCTTGGGAAGGGAAGGGAAGGGAGGGGAAGTCTTTTCTATCCCTGCCTAGCTCCATTGGTCTCCTGTGGCCCTTTCGGCTCTCTGCTCCCCTGTTGAGGCTGTGTCCCATGGCGTGTGTGGGGGAGAGGGGGAGAGTGTTCTCCTTAGGATAGAAATGATAGAAAACACAGGGGCAGTGACAGTGAAGCCCCGTGTCTGTGTTATAACCCTGTGTGGTGCTGCCATTCACCACATGCCTCAGCTACTGAGTGTCCCTCTTAGAGATGCGGAGGACCGGAACTGATTTCAGCTGCTGGACAGCTCTGCTAGGTCTTTATTCATTTGTACAGGAAAGTGCTGTGTGTTTAAATTCATTTCAAGCCCCCTGCCCCCATTCGGCGAACTCCTGAACATACTGGAGATGGGTCTAGAAATCGATTTTCATTCGAAAAGTTTTTAAAGGGAATCACTTGGATTGGAACTAGGAACCCATTACCCTGCCGGGAAACATTCACCCGCTGAGCTCTACTTGCAACAGAGTAGCATGCATAAGCGACAGCAGGAACAGCTTTGACCCTGGCGGTGAATAAACTTTATCTCGATACAAACACCACAGCTTACAAACTCCCCACCCCGACTCTGTGTCACCAGAGCACAACAACTCTCCTTGGGGCACACACAGCTCCCCAGCTCCCTGCCCGTCAGTCTCTCCAGCATTGCTCCAATCCCTTAAAGCAGGGTATCAACCACAATTTACCTTAGGGCCAGTGCCAGTCCTCCAGTCCTACTAGTGGGCCAATAATGTCACTCATACTGCCCAGACCCTGCCCCCCAAAACTCCACCCTCCACTTGCATACGGCTCTGGGAGGGAGTTTGGGTGTGGGGAGGTCTAGGGTGCAGGCCCTGGGCTGGGGCTGTGGATTGGGGTGCAGGAGGGATGCAGGCTCTGGAGGGAGTTTGGGTGCAGAAGGGGTGAGATGCTGGTCTCTGGGAGGGAGTTTGGGTTGGGGAGGGGTTCTGGGGTGCAGGCTCTGGGATGGAGTTTGGGTGCTGGGTGCAGGCTCTGGGATGGGGCAGGGTGTGTGTGGAGGGGGGTGCAGGCTCTGGGAGGGAGTTTGGGGGCCGGGGAGGTGTGGGAAGGGGGGGGAAGGCTCTGGAAAGGAGTTTGGGAGTGGGAAGGGGTATGTGGGGAGAGGGTGAGGGTGCAGGCTCTGGGAGGGGGTCAGGGGTGCAGCGCTTATCTGGGGCTCTAAGGCAGGGCGGGCTGAGGGGCCTCCGTGTGCTGCTGCCCCCAGACACCGCCCCTGCATCATCTCATTGGCTGCAGGGGTGCTCGGGGTGGGGGCAGCGCGCAGAAGCACAGCCCCACCCTGCCCTGCCATGCGGAGGGACCGGCAGCCACTGGAGCGAGCAGACAGATGCTGCTCAGCTCCGCTGCACTGCCAGGGCCCCTGGGGGGGGGGCGCCTGGGGGCGGCAGGTGGGGCCAAGGGAGAGACCTGGTCCCAAAACTGCTGGAGCCCCACGGGGAAGACCTGGGAACCAGGGCTGCCAGCCAGACAAACACCTTTAAGAGGAGGCGTCCCTCTGCCTGTCAAAAACTGATCTTCCTCCTTCAGTTCAGTGACAGCCTGAATTGTTCCTTATCCCAGCAGAGCCAGAGGATTGAAAGCAGCAACGTCAAACCCCTGTGTAGCTCACAGGAATGGACATAAACACTCCCTGGTATCTGAAGAGATGTTCAGCTTTGCCCTTAGTCAACTACAAGGCTAAACGGAAAGGAGGTGGCGCCAGGTATAAAGAGTGAAACACGACACATCATAGTTATGCCCATGGTGGCTGCAAAATCTTTTGATGTACTTCTTCTTATCAGCAGTGTATTGTTTTCTCTGAAGTCTAGACCTTGACTATACCTTGTCCAAGAAATTTGTACCTTGATAAAATAATCGACTGCCCGTGGTGAAGGCAATGGACTTGACATCCACTGGGGTGTCCCTACACAGGTACAAGTACTAACAACAGTGGCTGCCTTTTAGCCATAGATTTTAATCAGGGCAATAAATTGAAACAAACCCCTGTTAAATCATTTCTCAGCCCGAGTCCTTCACCCACATTCCTTAGGGCGTTGGGCCACCATGTGAACGTTTCATTTCCCTCCTCAGTTTCACACAGAGACAAAATTTCCTTTGCACAGATCCATGAACAGCAAAACCTCTCTGTGTCTCTGGTCTGAGCCAGGGCATTCGATTCCAGTAAACACTTTTCTCCTGCAGTGGCGATGGTCAGACAAAGGGGACGTGGCACCTGCATCCCTGCCAGGGAGATATTGGCTCGGCTCTTTCTTTCTGCTGCTGTTGTTAGTCCATGAAACATCAAGGGTGGAACGCAAGGCTGAGTTCACGCAGCAGCCCTCAGTGCCCCAGAGAAATCCTGCCCCCTGCTATTGGAACGATGTGCTGGAGATTTGACTAGGAAAGGGACTGTCTGAATTGTCAGAGTGGGGAATGAACAACAATCTACAGCAATGTCATTCACACAAACACACTCTAAACATGCTCCAACCGGAAGGGAAATGGGCAGGAATTCTCGCTGTTCAGCCAAGGACACACTTACACTAATGCACATCCATGAGTGTGCTGGGGAAGCTGGTCTGAGCAAACAATTTGAAGTGACAATTCAGTGACAACAGAATCATCATGTAGTGAAAAAGGGGTGTCTATCAAGTAGTTGTGGCCGAGTGGTTAAGGCGCTGGACTAGAAATCCATTGGGGTCTCCCTGCGCAGGTTTGAATCCTGCCAACTATGCAAGCACTGTGCTGTTGTTGTTATTATTGTAGCCTTAGTACCTGAGCATCCACAGTGCAAACTGGAGCCAGATCTACTTTCACTCTGTCTACACTTAAAACGCTGCTGTGGCACTGCTATAGCACTTTGGAGTAGACAGTGACTGGAGGAGTTTTCCCATCCCTGTAACAGCTACATGGACAGAACAATTCTTCCTTTTCTTTAGCACTATCTAACCAGGGCTTAGGTCACCTTAACTCTATGGGTTTTGGGGGGGGGGTCACACCCTGAGAGACGTCGCTCTGCCAGTTCAGTGCCCAGCGTACACCAGCCCTTAGATCCCTCTTGGTATTTCAATGCAGGCACTGACCTGTGAGAGGAAAACATCAGCTCACAAACACAGAGACTGAATTCCCCACATTTAATCTCGCTGCACTTTCCAGAAAGTCACAAAATTCAATTCATTCTTGCTAGGACAGAGAAAAAATAAGTGACATTAAGTTTTTGGCTTGGTTAAATAAAATTAAGTGTTTAATCAATATAGTAAAAAATCTGTACTGACTCCTCTAACTAACACCACAATGTGAAATAGGAACAGAGACAAAGCTTGTCAGTGGCGACTAATTTTGCAAATGATCTTCCCATTATTAATTTCCACTCTGCCCCTGCATTCACCTTCCCCTTAGACTTGTTCTCGGACATTCACCTTCCTCTGCAGCATGGGGCATGGGTCACTTGCTGGAGGATTCCCTGCACCTTGAGCTCTTTAAGCCACGATTTGAGGATTTCAATAACTCAGACATAGGTTAGGGGTTTGTTACAGGAGTAGGTGGGTGAGATTCTGTGGCCTGCATTGTGCAGGAGGTCAGACTAGATGATCATAATGGTCCCTTCTGACCTTAAGTCTATGAATCTATGAATCTAGTCCCAAATTTGGAAAACTGTGCAGTTCAGAATGAGAATAGTGACCCCGTCTCCTTCCTGCACCTGCTCTACATTGCTCCACAGCAGCTTCTCCACCTGCAGAGTCACCCCAGCACTGCAGTGCAGCCGTCCAGGGGTCAGCAGGGGCCCCTGGCAAGGATAGTGGGTGCAGCTAACAGCCCAGTGTGCCTGGCAGTGAGGCAGCTGTAAAAAAGCAACCCCCACCCTCCCCAGAAGTACAGAGACTGAATTCCCCAACTTTAACATCATGACCCCCTGTAGAAAGCCACACGTGTCAGTTGTAGTTTCACAGGGAGATGCAAAAATCAATTGACACCAATTTTCAAGTTGAGTAAATAAAGTTGAGGAGATAGTTATTAACCTCCCAAAAATATACTAAAGATCCCTCAACATAACACCTGAAGGTGAAATATGAACAGAGACAAACCTTGTCAGCAAAGGCTCATTTCCCAAACGATCCTCAAAATGTTACAAATTCCCACCCCTCCTCCACAGGAGCTCTGTGCAGTGTAACTGTTCTGAAGGCAGCTTCCCATTCAATGCTGTTGTGGGACATTCCCAGGCCTGGAAATGTACCAAGGACAGAATTTGAAGAGCAAACCTGGTTCCCCACAGCAGGTGGGATTTGAATGTTTTGTCCCTGTCACTTAGTCTTTGTCAATAGTACAGACGCCAGGGGCAGGACTCCAGGCTCTGCTTGAGGGATCCTGGCACAGGGGCTGCAGGGGGAGAAAGGTTTGTAGATTCTCACCTGAGTTCTGGAGAGGAGGAAATAATTGAAGGGGCATTTTTAATACTCCCCTCCTCAGGGTCGGAATTCTACATTCCACAAGGCCAAACAAGGGGGTGAAGCCATTTGGCTAATGAAAACCAGTGCTCCAGGTGAGGTTTGAACTCACAACCTCAGCATAGCGCCTTTCAACACTGCCTTATAAGTACTGTGCGCTAACCAATTGCACCACTGGAGCACCTGTTAACTACGATTCTCCAAAACCCCTAGATTGATACAGGCAAGGAGTGACCCCAAAACATTCTCAGTGGGGTTGAGAGCAGGTAGCGACAAGTGTTGTACTTGGTGGGGTGGATCCTTTTTAAGGCTTCCAGGCACCATTTGACCCTTTTGTTCTTCCCTGTGTAATAACAGAGCTGGTTAAGACTCAATGGAGAGTCTTGCTGCAGACCAACAGATCTGAAATCACTGAGAACCAGCTCTAAGCATTAGTCCTGCTTTGGGACAGTGTCTCTCATGCAAGAAACTGCCCAGTCTGTGCTAGCAGTGAGGCTCCCTCACTAACAGCTGAAATCAGGGAGAGCTGTGTGAAGTGCAGGGCCCCAGGGGTGCCTGAACAGGGGGGAACAACACCCCAGGACTTTAAAAAATGGGAGGGCTCTGCCTTGGCACTTTGTAATGACCGTAAGGGCGGGTGAGGGTGGGGAGGGGACGGAGAGCAGTGAGCGGGAAGTGGGGTCTGGGGGGAAGAGGCAGCGTAGGAGCGGGTCCTTGGGGAGAAGGGGTGGGGCAGGGGCGTGGTGTTGAGCGGAAGGGATGGGGCTACTGTTCGGGCTCTGGTGGCCGCTACTTTTAGGGAGCCTGTTCCGCTCCTGGTGGGACCACAAGACGTCCCAGAGCAGAGAGGGTGGCCAGCAGAACGGTGACGGGTGGAATGGCAAGTGGTCGGCAATGTGGCCAGACAGCGGAGGGAGAAAGGGGCTTTCCCCCCAGGAGGTGAGAGGTGAACTCTGGGTTTTCACTGACCCAGGGCAGCAGCTGTGGGTGAGGTGCAGTGAAGGGAGGGGCACATCCACAGAGCTTCTGGTGTCTGGATTTAAGAGCCCGAGGCAAAAGGCCACTGCCCAGCGCACTGTGGGGGGGTGTTTTGCTCATAGTGTTGTGTTATTAATCCTCATTGTGGTGTTTTCCCAAGTTAATACAAGGTGATTTTCCTCCTTTTTATTAAAGTTTCTTTTCTACACTCAGTGCATGTGAGTGGGGAAAGTATCGCCTCTTAGAGGCACCCAGTGGCCAGGGTTAGTTTCCCCAGGTTACTGGGTAGGGGCTTAGGCAGATTGTGTGTTGTATTGTTGAAGAGGAGCCCCAAGCACCGAAACAGGGAATTGTAACTTCAGCCTTCAGAGTAAGAGCCAGAGGTGCTGCCAGCTGAGCTAACCAGGCCGCTGAAACGTATTAACCCTTTCACCACAAGAGCAAACACCGGGTACTTCTGTGCTTCTCAGCAGCTGGGAAAAAGCCTCTTGGGGGAAATATCTCCTGCCCCACCACCAAAAGGAGCCTCCTGAGTGGGAACGGTCAGAGGCCCCACCCAGGGGGCTGGCCCCTCTTTATGATGCTTTCCAACCACCTTGTGATACCGGCTGCAGAACGAATGCTGGTCTGTGGGTGGCCTTCAGTGGGGGTTCGGCATGGCAGGGAGCAGGGAGCAGGCTGGCTGGGTGTCTCTGTGGCTGTCTGCTGGCCACGCATAGGCATGGTTCTCCCCTCCTCTTGCCCTGCCCTCGGTTGCTCTGTGGCTTTTAAGCCTTCCCTTGGAGCTGTCAGCACCAGCCGCCTCTGCTCCAGGTGCCCAGAGGAGAAGAGGTGTGTTGGGCTCCAGCCTGGGACTCTGCCTCCCTCCTGCCTAGCCCTGACTATGAAGCCTGGCCCTGACACTCCTTCTTTTGAATGCCATGTGCACAAGAGGAAGAGTGTGGCAGCTGCAGGGACCAAAGTTGTGGACATCAGGTGAAGCAGCGAGAAACAACCATATGATCAATCCACAGGAATCTCTAGCCAGACTGTTAAGTTCTAGGACCCCAACCTATAGCCGCCAGCCCATTGAACCAGCCAGACCAAAGACCTATCTCTAGTGGGCATCAATCACCCAGCAAGAAGGGAAAAACCTCACTCTAGTTCACCCTGAGAGAAGCTAGCCAAATACATTGAGCTCCAGGGCTTTGCAGCAAACCAAAGCATCTCCACAAGGTCCCACTGAGATTTGAACTCAGATTCCAGGATTCAAAGTCCTGAGTGCTGCCCATTACACCATGGGACCTGCAGCATTTTGCTTTTCTAGACTCCTGTGACTCTTGGCTGGCTGGTTTGCACTCTGCACTTATTGCTTCCCACCAGCGGCTTCCTCTCGCAGGACTCTCTCTCCTTCTCCAGCGACTATAGTTCTGCACTACCGGATCTGTGGGTCCTGCCCTGAGACCCCACATCCCCCTGCTTTGTCTCCGTTCCCTGCAGACTGCAAAAATGTCAGGGGAGGCCGCCCCTCCCTTCACTCGGTGCTCCTGCTCATATCAGCCAGCTGCAGCATCATCTCCTGGAACTTGGCCAGCTGTCACTTGATCCGATCATACAGTCACACGCTGACCGGCTCCCCTGCCTGGATGCTCTTGTGGAAATCCCACAGGGGACGCTGCAGGACTTGGCACCGTTGGTTTCTTTAATGTTGTGGTGTTTGCCCGACCGCCGGAACAAAGCAGCCAACTCCTCCCTCACCGACTCCCACCAATCCCCCTGGTAACCACAGAACCCTCTGATGCTTTCCCGTTCTGCCAACACCTCCAGGCCTCGCCCCCCTGCTCCTTTATCTTGCAAGCTCTGGATGTTCAGCTTCCAATGTCCTCTGCCCTGGGTCAGGGAATTGCCCACATTGAGCACACGGTGAGAGCTGCGTGATCCGAACTGTCCATTGGCACCACCCTGCACTGGGTTGTCGATGTGCTCTCCTTCATGTAAATCCGGTCAGTGCGACTCCTGGCCTGTCCCCACAGAAAGGTGTATCCCCTCTGCAGCTGGTGTAAGCTCGGGTCAGAGGAATAGGAGGCTACCGCCCGCCCTCCACTGGTTCCACTGTGGAGAAACACGTCCTCTAAGCCAACCTTGCTACAGACCTGTGCCAGGTAGTGCTCATCATAGAAGAGTTTCCTCTGACAGTCGAGAAAACAGGACCAGCGGTCCTCAGGTCGGTGCAACAATTGAAATCCCGCCCCGACACCAAACACCGTGCGGTCCAGAGGAAGGGAGCCAGTTCCTTCCATAGAACTTTCCTTTCATGCCTTAACTGGGAACCATACACACTAATATAGCAGTAACCAGTGCCATGGAGCACAAAGCCCACCAGTAATGCCCTCCCTGGTCGGAGCTCCACCACCTTCTGTACTCGCACCGCGAATGTGAAGAACAAGACTCCAGCCCCATCATTCTTCACTGGCCTGGAGGACCAGAGAGATGGGCCCTTCCACCAATCACCTCTGCCCATCAAGCTACCCTAGAGTTGTTAATGTGCATTTCCTGAACACCCACCATGTCCAAGTCCAGCTGCTCCAAGGCACTGAACATCAAGTGCCTCCTCCTGGGCCCCCAAATCCCTGCCACCATCCACACAGCCATTTTCACAGATGTCCCTTCCAGGGCACTGCCCTTGCTCAGCTGCACAGAGGAGTTTTCATCACCTATTCCTGCCTGTCACTGCCCAGCACCCCCTCTGGCACCATTCCGGAGTGCCACTCTGCCTCACTCTCTTCCTGCCATATTGGGTCCACCAATAACTCATGTAGGAGAGACAGCTCCTGTCCCTCACTGTTAAAGGTCAGGCCAGCAGCTTCACAGTATCTTTTCCTACTGCAGAGCCCAAGCTCAGGGACTCACCTTGAGTGCAGGCTCTGCTGTGCTTCCAGAAAATGCGCCATCACTGCGCAAACAGGGATGAACGATCAACTGAAGCCTGGGATTGAACTAGGGACTTTTAGATCTTCAGTCTAACACGCTCCCAACTGAGCTACTTTGGTAGCTGTTTGGGAGTATTTTGGCCTGTTGCTTCTCTGTCCGGGAGGTTTTTGCAGCAGTTGCACCCAAAAAGGATGTCATTGTGAGCGGCCCATGAAGACAAGACTCGCTTTTGCCTGACTTGCTCAGCTTGACTTCACCCCGTTCCTGCCTCAGTTCCTCACTTTCCTACCTCCCACAAGGTTTTGGCGGTTGGAACCCAGACCCCTTAATGGTGAGTACTTTTCAGGCGAGGGTGAAGCTCTCAGGCCTCAAATGCCAGGTACAGTTACTCTGTCGTTGATCCAAAATCAACAGGAAAATACACTGGATTACTCCTGCTTCCTCTCCCACAATGCTTTGCTCCCATACCTGCTCACGCGGCTCCAGCCCTCCAGTCTGGCCCCTCCCCCTGGCTGGTGCACTCCCCTGGCCAGCCCGGGCTCTTCGGCGCTGAGAGCCCGGCCACCAGCCCCACCAGGGGCCCTTGACCAAGTGCCGCCCAGTCCCCGCCGGGGCCTCTGCTGGGCCCAGCTCTCCCCGGCGGGCCGGCGGCTGCGTCAGGGGCTGCAGCCCAGCTCAGAAAAGGAGGGGGCCGGACAAAGCTGGAACCTGATTTCAAGAACACTTCAGTGATGCCCAAGAGTCGTAGCCGGGTCCAGTCCCAGGAATGATCAAACCTGAGATTTAAATTGGTTCAATTAAATGCTCTGTCGGTGCCCCTGACTCCCTGCCCGCAGCCCCTGCTATCCCAGCCCTGAGCTTCCAGTCAGCGCTCTGCCTGTGCCTCTCACTCCCAGACCACAGCTCTGGCTTGTCGCTGGGGCGCTGGGCAATGCGGTGGAAGTGCGCTATACACAGCCAGTCCGGATTCTGCGGGAGTTTCCTTTCTCTGAGCAGGCTGTCTGCAGGGCAAGAAGCTTATGCAGCTTCAACCTTCCTGGGTCTGACCCTTGAGCATTCAGTATCCCTGTCCCACCAGCCACATCCTGCTGTGTGACCGCACATGGCTAAGCAAAGAGAATGAACCCCAAATCCCCCCTGTGCTTTGGGAGCCAGGTTTGCGGTGGGAATTCTGTAGTTCAGATGACTTCATGCCTGGGCATTGGGATTCTTTACCAGTTTCTCTGGCGTTGAAGCATTACTGTGCTCACAGCTGTGATGGCCGAGTGGTTAAGGCATTGGAGTTGAAATCCAATAGGGTTCCCCTACGCAGGTTTGAACCCTGCTCACAGCGAGGCCTGTGTTTTAGCCAGTCTCTCACCCGGGCAATACCTCTGTACAACCCCCTGAGACACTCTCAATTCTCTCCCCACCCCAAGTAAATCCTGTTCTGCTCCTTTCATAGAGATCCCTGGGACACCACCTCACACTGTGTCCCTGAGGGGTCAGGCAAACTCTCAGCACCTGAAGCCTCTGCCACTCACCTGGTGCCCCATAGATCAGCCATAGCCCTGGTTCTGCTCCTCTCCCTAGAGGGTGAAAGTAGCTGAGTCAGCGACTCCATGGGAGCTACGGGGCTGCAGAACCAACAGAGCAAAAATAGGTGCTCAGCGCCCACTGGCAGCCAGCTCCCCCCACACTACAGGCCTTGCTGACAAGCTCCTCCTCTTCCCCTTCAGCCCCTCCCACCTGCCAGTGATCAGCTGTTCAGTGGGGTGCAGGAGGCACTGGGCATGGAGGGGGAGGAGCAGGGACGGGAAGAGGTGGGGGAGGGAGAGGAATGGGGCAGGAAGGTGCAGGGCGTGAAGAGATGGGACAGGGGCGGGGGCTTGGGGGAAGGGGTGGAGTGGGGGCAGGGCCTGGGGAGGAAAGGGGGGATTTGTCACAGACCCCTCTAGGGCCAGGCCTGAAGGAAGCACCGACTATCACAGTGACAATAAAACTGACCAGCATTGCTCGGGAGACTGAGGGAGATCCGCACACACACACTGATGCCAGGGCATTTCAGCAGGGCTCAGCGAGCTTTATGCTTCTCATGGAGGTGGATTACCAGGAGCGCTCCAGCTGCAGAGCCCAGGTGCTCCATGTGCCTTGCGAGTGTGGACACCTCAGGAGTTAGGGTGCCCGGGGTTGCTTTAATGCACTCAAACTTGCAAGTGTAGCCAAGCCCCTAGACTATGTCACTTGTGTGACTTACTTGTGCTATTGTAATAAATATAATAGACGTGCAATGGTCAGAAATCGCACCAGCAGAGAAGTATATTGCAGGGAAACCATCATGAAATTAAGAGTTTAAATTATCCTGCACATGTCCCGCGTCCCACTAAAATGAATCCAACCCACAGGTCACATGGGCAGAAGTATCGGTGTCAGGATGCTACATTGTTAGCACAGTAAATGAAGCTGCAAAATAAATGATGTTTAAATGACCTCACTCTATTTTTTACAATCCGGTATTAAGAGGTAATAGATACAGATGGACACCAGGCAGGGTTGTTTGGAGGACGAAGCCTTTATGCTTCCATCCCCCACCACTGTCAAGTTTGAGCCAATTAGGACAAGTCAGCAAATAAGAACAACCTCAGGTCTCAGTAACTGCTACAGGGAGCAAAGTCCTACAGGGAGCAGTTTCTGGCACTACACCTGCGCAGCTCTGCTCCCCGGCTCTTCTCGGGCTCCTGCTCTCTCCTTAGCTCTGCCCCACTCTGGCCCAGGCAGTTCCAGCTCCCACGGAGGATGGGACCCCCTGGCCTGGTGACTCCCTCATTACACTGCCTGGCCTGTCAGTGCAGCTAACTTAGAGCTTTGGCCTCTCCCCATTGCCCCTGGGGACTGTCAGTTTCAGGGTCTTGATTTCCCATTAATCCTTCCCCCTTCTATTGGGACTGGGAACTAGGCAACCAACCCCCCCCCCACACTAAGTTTTAGTAAGGGGCCAAAAGTCCCTTACACAAGCCAGCCCCATGAGGGTCACGACTGTGCAGAGAAAGCAGCACAAGCTGGTGCCATGGTGTAACGGGCAGTACTCAGGACTCTGAATCCTGCAAGCTGAGTTGAAATCTCAGTGGGACCTTGTGGTAAAGCCCTGGAGCTCCCAGTGCTCAACTTCCCTGTCTCCAGCTGTGCAAGAGCCAGTCTTTCCCCTCCTGTTGGGTGACTCAGGCCTCTGGGTGGGACAGCTGCAGTGGGTCAGGGCTCTAGAACTGGCTACTGACACCTGAGGGTTGGGATTCTCACGGGTCTACCTGGTGCTCACAAGATTGGCACTTGCCTCTGTGCTTTTCCTCTTGCCCACCTGGCGCTTGAAGGAAGGAGGGCCAGGGCCAGGCTTCATAGTCAGGGCAAGGCAGGAGGGAGGCAGAGTCCCAGGCTGGAGCCCAGCACCTCTCCTCCTCTGGGCACCTGGAGCAGAGGCGGTTGGTGCTGACAGCTCCAAGGGAAGCTTAAAAGCCACAGAGCAATGGAAGGCAGGGCAAGAGGAGGGGAGAACCATGCCTATGCGTGGCCAGCAGACAGCCACAAAGACACCTGGCCAGGCTGCTCCCTGCTCCCTGGCATGCCGAACCCCCACTGAAGGCCACCCTCAGGCCAGCATGCAGGGCGGCTGCTGATGCTCTGTGGCCAACATCAGAAGAAGGTAGGAAAGCAGGGCCAGGCCCCCTGATGGGGCCTCTGACCGTTCCCACTCAAGGTGCTGACTTTGGAAGTGGAGTCGCCCATTTTTTTGGCAAGTCAGGAAGGGCAAAGGCGAGACTGGAAGCACCTGGGGCTCATGCCCCAGCCTTTGTGACGCCCACCCCCCAACTCCTTCCCGGGGCTCTAGCTGCACCCAGAGCATTGGCCTGAGCAGCGAAGAAGAGGTTCCAGCCCTGCAAGGAGCAGGACTTGCAGCACAAAGTGAGCACAACCACGATGGGACTCAAATCCTGAATCATCTGATCCACATGATGAGGGGGTCTAAGCACTTCTTTGGAAAAGCCAGACACTGTGTTTCTCAGGACATCTACTGAGGGGGCAACAAGAAGTCGAGTTCCCAGCGACATGTGAGACTTAATTCTCTGGAGCCAGGTGCAGGACTTTGGCAGGGAGGCTGAGGCATGGGGGAATTGGGGTGCAGCGGACAGAGCGGCTGTCTAGGTGCGGAGATTTAGTCTCCCGGAGGAGGAGGAGGAATCCTGCTGACAGGCAGTGGCTGTGCAGAAAAAGAGGGACTTTTTTGCCTCTCTGCTCACTCTTGTGGTGAACGGTGAAAGTGTTTTTCAACAAGCCCAGGTAGCTCAGTTGGTAGAGCATCAGGCTCTTAATCTGAGGGTCCAGCGTTCAAGCCCCTGTCTGGGTGCTCAGCTTTTAAGTTGCCTTGTGTGCCAGGAGCCAAGTTCTGTTCACAGCCACACAGGGATTCCCAGAAGCTGTGGCCATTTCCTGGAAAGGTTCCTTTCCTTAGCAATCAGGAGAGAGGTCACATCCACAGGAGCAGGTGTAGAAAGCGCAGTCTCTGGCCCCCAGGAAGTGCTGTGGGGCCAGGTGCTGAGAAAGCCCAGAGGGGGAGCAGCAGAGATGGGGGGAAGGGAGAGAGAGAAGCAATGAGGACAGAGCACAAGTGTAAAGGGGGCATCTGGTCTGGCTATTGGGGCAAACTTCCCTGGTTTATACACGACCCTGGTGGAATTGGCCAGTGGAAGGATCTGAGTCCCCAGAGGCTGCCTGACCTCGAGGACTGTTAGGATACAGAGATTCAGGCCAGTCTGCAGAGGCCTGTACTTTAAGAATTTAGGTGTATTTTTATCACTTAGCTAGTTATAAAGATATAAAAGAAAGAGTAAAAAGTCACTGTCTGTCTATGTAATGGCCTTCTCTTACTGTGACAGTCTGAGGCCTGGTTCTTCGGCTAAGCAGCGAAGGCAGCCATAAGCTGGGAAGTGTATGGTCACACCCTCACATTCCCAACTAGTCACATTGAACTAAGGTGCTATTGGGCTGTGAGGAATACAATCCTGTCCTGATATTCCTATCACCTCAAGAGAAAGGGAAACTTAGTTTGGTAGCATCCTGTGTGGCAAGAACTCACTTATCAATAGACACAGCTGGAAAACCCTTATGTCTGTATAGATGTAGTTGTGAAATCCTCCCTTCTGTATTGTTTTGTATGTTTATTTGCATGGTCTCTGGTTCTGTGATTGTTTCTGTCTGCTGTATAATTAATTTTGTTGGGTGTAAACCAATGAAGGTGGTGGAATATAATTGGTTAAATAACCATGTTACAGTATATTAGGATTGGTTAGTTACATTTCAGTAAAATGATTGTTTAAGGAATAGCTAAGCAGAACTCAGGTTTTACTATATAGTCTGCAGTCAATCAGGAAGGCGGGGGGGGGGAATGGGAACAGGGACTGGGGATGGGGGAATTGGGATCACGTTTTGCTACAGGGGGAAATGGGAACTGGGATGGGAACAGAAACAGGGACACAGACAAGGCTCTGTGGTGTCAGAGCTGGGAAGGGGGACACTAAGGAAGGAAACTGGAATCATGGCTTGCTGGACGTTCACTCCAATAAACTTCGAATTGTTTGCGCCTTTGGACTTCGGGTATTGTTGCTCTCTGTTCATGCGAGAAGGACCAGGGAAGTGAGAGGGTGACGGAATAAGCCCCCTAACCCTGTCATTTGTTGCTCTAGGCTCCATTCACATCCCACTCCTGACACAATCACTGTCTTCTATCTGACGAAATAGTCTAATTTCAACCTCTCCTGTAACTTTACACCACCAACTATTCAACATTTGTATGAGAGAAGTTGGAAGGAATTCAAACATCTTCAAATGGCAAAACTTTTCCCCCGGCCTGGTCAGTGAATCCTATGGTGAGAAACTTTCTGTGCATTTCAGTTTCTTGTATTGCTGGATGGGGCCTGAGGTGCTGAAAGGGAAATGTCCATGGAAAAATGTCACTGTTGTCCAAAAAAAGGCAGGTGTTAGACACAATCGCTTCTCGTATTCCCGTGGAATCCGAGTCTAGCTGAAGAATTTCTGTCTATCCTAGAGAGAATCATTCCATTGTAAATACAAATGAAATGAGATCTTCAGGTCGAGTCAGCGCCTTTTAAAAATATTTACTGAGAAAAAAGCCATTCTTTGTCTTGTTGATAAGGACAAGAAGCCCTCTTTTCCTTTCCATTTCAAATGCAAAATGAATGGAGATTTTCATTGAAAAACTTCTGGTTTTTAGGGGGAATTGAACCCAGGCCATGGGTGTTTAAAACACAGGAACCTACTGCTTAACGCACCAGGGAGGGCTGTTTTCTTTCTGACAGCCAGTGTTGTTTTTTTCAGCCTCCTACGTCACCAATGTCAGACTCTGAGTGTAGTTAAGCTCTGAAATAGGCTCCCAAGGGTGTCTGTGGTGTCTCTGTCCTCGGAGGCTTTTAAGAACAGGTTGAACAAACCTCTGTCGAGGATACTCTGCATATACTTGGTCCCATAGACAACCTGCTCTGGCTCTATCTGCTACCTTCATCGTGTTTGGATGTAAAGGTGGGAAATGATGGGGAAATTGGCCCCTCTTTCAAGTTTAAATGTTGTAACTTCTACATCTAGACCGGGGTGGCCAACCTGAGCCAACGTAACTGCCAAACGTGCACCTTTGTATGCAACTGCTGAGTCAGTTGTGAACCTTGCTACCATTATCATTATCCCTTTGAAATAATGATGGTGATGGACACTTGGCTGTATATCCCAGAGTGCCCTGGATGTCTACAGGCTGCATTAGCCAATCCAACCATTTGGCACTTACAGATGGGCACCTCTGTATTGTGCCTGAGTCTTGTATAGCTATCAAAGGCTGGTAGATGCCAATATTTTCCCGTCTTTTTAACCAGCACTAATACCCAGCCAGGCCAGGGCTGGGAAGAGAGACAGAGCAGCAGGTTTCCCCTATTGTGGCTGTCTCGCTTTTTCTTGACTAGCTTCACCTCTGCACCAACTTTCACTTTTCCTATGTGAGCCTGGCTAGCTCAGTTGGCAGAGCATCAGACTTTTAATCTGAGGGTCCAGGGTTCAAGTCCCTGGTCAAGTGAAAAACTTCTCACTGTGATTATAAAAATCTGTCTTTCTGGAGTCTTGTTCAGTGTTATTCTTTCTCTCCAGGATTTTGCCTTTCCTAAGAAGGGCCTTTCTGTGGGGGGGATTGAAGGAGCAACTCCTTGACATCCCCTCTGTCCTTGAAGGCTGGAGGAATAAAGTCCTCTGGGCGTATAGCATGTTCCTCCCAGGCACACACAAACACACAGAATATTCATAAGGAATTAGAATTAGAATCCACCACTTTCCTTGGGAGCTTGTTACTGTCATGAATCATCCTCGCTGTTGAATATTTGTGCCTTAGTTGTAATATGAATTTGTCTCTTTTCACCTTCCAGCCATTGGGTCTTGTTATGCCTTTCTCCGCTCGATTAAAGAGCCCTTTCATACCCAATCTTTTCTCTCCATTAAGGCCCTTCAACACTTCAGTGCAATCACCTTTCAATCTTCTTTTGATAAGCTAAACAGGTTGAGCTCGTTCAATAGCAAAGAGCCACTAAATGTTCTGAGGGCTGGAGAAAAATGTCTTCTAGGGAAAGTGGTGGATTCTCCATCTCTTGATGTCATTTAATGAAGACTAGATTCCTTTCTGGAATGTGCTTGCCCAAAAGTAGCTCTTGTGTCATACAGGAGGCCTGTGATATGCAGGGGGTCAGATTAGATGCTCTAATGGTCTCTTCTGGCCATAAAGTAGACTAATTTCTGAAAAACTGAGCGTAGCATTGGGAGCAGCGTCTGATGTTTTCCTGTCTAGCTGGCTTGCTTCTTAGAACGAACGCTCCTTGAGTGGGGTGATCCACAGGGAGTAGCTCAAACCTCCAAAGTGCCTGGCCAGGGGCAGGACATTAGCACAGCAAGGGAGGGGTGTGGCAGTGACATCACAAAGGCCTTTTGCAGGACCTGAGACTATTGGTCAAAGGTGGTGGGGAGGTGGTGACCTCACAGAGAGATGCTGACATCAGCCAGGCAGGACAGGGACCAGGGGGCAGGGAAACCTCAGAGACCCCTGTGGCTTTGTTTCAGCAAGTCTCCTTCTCCAGGTCTCTCTTTGAGGACTGAGAGAGTATTCAGGTTCAGGCACGTGAGTGCCAGGAGGAACCTCTTTCGAGTTTTCTCCTTCCCTTTAGTGATTTTACTAGAAAACAGAAGTCCCTGTTTAGAAGGTAAGAGCCTCCTCGAGGGAAGGGGTGTTATGGTCGTGTCACAGTTCGGATGCCAGTGGCCCCCCTACACTGTCAGGAAGTTCCCACCACCCTGCTCTGTGTTCACAGTGCAGGAGAGAGCAGCATTCCACGGTGGTGATTTGCTCCTGGTTGCCGGAGCAGAGCAGCAGGCTCAGCTGTCAGAACTTCCCAGAGCGATGAAAGGGGAGGGGCCCATGGCTCTGTAGCAGGAATGCAGGGCAGACGAGTTCACGACGGGCATTGTGGGATACTGGGGAAGGCCACTTATGGTGATATAATGAACAGCAGCATTTACTCTGTTACTTTAAGTTTGCTGCAAAAAGCTCTAGCCTTCTCATTGAAGTCGTTTTATTTTGTCAGCAAAACAGGGCACTTTTGTCGCCAGACATGGCATTGCAGTGTGTTCACCAGCCACAAGCTACCAACCGAGAGAGCGTTGTGTGTTTTTCATACACCTGAGCAATATAATTCTGCTGAAACAACTTTGTAGTGCAGACCTGGCCAAAGATTCACTCACACACAGCTTGCAAGGAAAACCTCACCTGCTCCTCTGCTTTGCAGAATCCAAACATAAGCAAAGCTTGTCAGGCCCTGGTGGCGATGGCAGGGAGTCAGGTGTGGGCAGATAGTGTATTATAGCTACCCCCAGGCACCATGGCTTAGCTGGCTAAAACTTCTGTTTCATAAACAAAAGATCCTAGGTTCAACTCCCAGTGGTGCCTTGTTGACTGATTGTTGGGGCACCTGGTATTGGCTACTGTCAGAAAACAAGGTTCAGAGCTAGATAGGCATTTGGTCTAGCCCAGTGTGGTTTTTCTTATGGTTTAAATAACACTCACAGGCACTGATACCAGAGTTACTGAACGTTTGGGAGTTTGGAGCGGGTAGGTCAGTGGTCCAGTCCCCACACAGATGACCCCTGTCTCCCTCTGGGACAGGGGCAGGTCTGAGCTCTCACCCAAATGCTCATTGTGGCTGCCAGAATCTGTGAGCAGCTTGTTTAGTTTACGGCAAAGGTTGAGTCCTGCTTTGTGCACTGTGTGTGAGAATGAAAATCCTAAACTGCCCTTTGAAATAAAGAATGCAGCAGGACGTGTTATTGTCCCTGCCCCAAAGCAGACAGACCAATGGAGAAATGCCGTCGAGTCCAAGGTAATACTCCCCTGCCATTTTACCTTTTTTGCTTGCTAAACTCCTTCTTATCTGCCCGGCCCAGGCTGTCCTCTGCCTCAGCTGCTGCTCCCGGCCTGCTCTAGAGTCAAACATGCAGGGCCCCCAGGGGAACAGAGGCTGGGACAGGGCAGCAGCCTGGGTTGGACTGGGAAGATGCTGGGAGTTCTCGTTCCCTGAGAACTGGCCTGGCTCCCTTCTCAACAGCAAACAAATCAATTCCACGTCCCCTCCCCAGAAAAACCAGCCTGGAGCCAAGGGCAGCAGGGGACAATTCCCTCCAGTTCCCACCAAGGCAGGAGAGAACCCAGGGTGTTTCTAGCAGAGCTTATGGAACTGAGGTGGGGAAACCAGCCTTTAATAACAGGCAGTTCCAGTTTAAGCTAAGTGTTTTTAACAATTTCTACAACATTAAATAACCCTTTAATCGTAGTGTCACCATGTATAAAATTGCTTCAGCCTCCTAAGTGCACAACTAAACATCTCTTCAAATCCAAGGGAGTGGAGATCAGTCAGTGTTCAGTCATCCCACAGAAAAGAACCATGTTGTGGTACATACTGGCCCCATCATGTGGCCATCGCCTTTCCCTCCTCCTCCAGACTCAGAATGTGATCAGCTCACACCCAGGGGGAGCAACACCCCTCCCTTGGTCTCTGTGCCAGACCTCCTATCAGCTCAGTGTCCTTCCCACAAGAGTCGGCTGCTGAGAGGGTTGCGATGGGGTAAATGAAGGCAGAGGAGGATTGTTCCTCATGGGGTTTTTTGTGTGGCTCTGTGATCCTGCTGGAGGAAGCATCATTTGAGTTTTTTTCAGTGGCTTGGGTTGGACTCAGGTTGTGACCCTGAGTACAGGGATTCCTGCACTTTCTGCTCTTAGCCCCTCAGGGAATGGACAATGGAGCAGCTTCAGAAATTGGATAGAAAGTAGCCTAAGAAAGTGTAACATAAGTGAGAAGAAAAACAACATTATCACCTCCCTAGTGATCTAGTGGTTAGGATTTGGCACTTTTACTGCCATGGCCTGGGTTCGATTTCCAGTCAGGAAAAAGTGACTTTAAACCAAAAATGCTTTAGTCATTCTTCACTTGCAATGTAAACAAATCCATGGTATTTTCCTGATTCCCCTGTCTTTCCAGTATCTCCATGGCAGGGTTGGCACCAGCGCAGCAAGCAGGTGCCTGGGGCAGTCAATGGAAAGGGGAGGCTTCAGAGGCAATTCGTCCCTCTCAGAGCAAAGGACTTGAGGCCAACAGCGGCAGAGGTAGAGCTCCAGTTGACTGCAGCTTTTTTTTTTCCACTTGGGATGGCAAAAACACTGGAAGTGGCCCTGCTCCATGGAAGACAATTTGTTAAATCCCAGATGAGTGCAGTTCTATCAGGTCTCAGCCTGAGTCCTTAGGTCTTAATCCTGGGGATATTGTCCCATCATGGGGCCATTTCCCGCCTCTCTTTCCTAGGGAAGCACAATTTTCCTTGCACAGACAGAGGAACAGCAAGATCTTTCTCTGTCCCTTGTGCAAAGCAGGGGGCCAAATTCCAGGGAAACAATGGACAAGCAGGGGGCCCTGGGCACATCCAGTCCTGGCTGTGAGATGTTCCCTCGCCTCTTTCTTTATGCCCCTGTTGTTATTTCATGGAATGTCTGGGATTGGGGAAAAGCTGAGTTCACTCCAGGTAGAGGGTAAAAAGGACCCTGAAAATCTCAGGCCCCAACCCCTGCTACCAGGATCACTGAGGTGCTGGGGATTTGAGTAGGAAAGGGACTGTGTGAATTGTCAAGGTGGGGAATGAATAACAATCTACAACTAGATCCACCTCATTAACCACTGACACAGGCTAATCCTGCTGCCGATAGAAGGGAAACTGGGAGTGATTCTTTGCTGTTCAGCCATGGAAACAGTGACCCCGTTGCACCGCAGTGAATGTGCTGGGGAAAGCTGGACTTCACAGGCAGGTGGAAAGAGCAGATCCTAGAAACACCTGGAGCTCCCCACAGCACTTCTGCCACCAGGGTCAGGTGTTGAGTGACTCACAGTGCCCCCCCCCGACACATTACCTTCCAGCAGGGGGTGGCAGCACCCCCCACCCAATGCAGGGGAGAGGACTGAGTGCATCTCTGCACCCTGAGTACAGGGCACCCACTCTCTCTGCCCCACACATAGAATCTGGCCCTGCTGCAAAGCGACTCCTAAGAACCAGCAGCCTCCAGGACAGCAGGTTTGCCCTCAGAGCAGGGAATGTGTCCCCCATGCTGCTTTTAGGCCACCGGGTGCTCTGGAAACAGGAGGGCTCTGAGTCTAACCTATAACACCCTTGGCCCATCTGGGGATGTAGCTCAGTGGGGCAAAAGAGGAAAGTCAATCTGAGGAAGGCAGGGCAGAAGCTAAGCACCTCAGTGCAGCTAAGTGCGGTTAGTAGAGCACCAGCAGTTGTTCTGCAAAGCCTGGGGAGGTGCGGTTGGCTGCTGGGAGGCAGAATCTTGTGCCTGCCTTTTGGCTTCCCAGGGATGGCTACTTGCAGCCCAGGAGAAGAAGGAGGGTTCTGGGTGAAAGGAAGACAAGCAAAGCTCTGGGAGGAAATTTGGGTGCACGGTGCTGGCTCTGCGCTGGGGGAGGGGGTTGGGGTACAGGTGGGGTGGCGCTTACCCCGGGCACTGCAGCTCCCAAAGTGACTGGTACACACAACCCTCTGGCAGCAGCTCCTAAGTGGGCCGTGCCAGGGGGTCTCCGTGTGCCGCTACCTGCAGGCGCTGCCCCCAGAGCTCCCATTGGCTGCACTTCCTGGCCAATGGGAGCTGCGGAGTTGGTACTTGGGGCAGGGACAGTGCATGGAGACTCTCCCGCCACCCCAGGGGATGCTGGGACATTCCGGCCATTTCTGGGAGCGGCACGGAGGGATGGAGGCAGAGTGGGCAGGGAGCCATCTCAGTGCTGCTGGCACATCTCTGCACACCCATGGGGGGAGGGGAGCAGAGGGCCTCCATGCGCTGCCTGGGGTAGGGGCAGTGCACAGAGCTGCCTCCCCTCCCAGGTCTATTACAGGAGTGGGTGGGTGGGGTCTTTTGGCCTGCAAGGTGCAGCAGGTCGGACTAGATGATCACACTGGTCCCTTCTGACCTTAAAGGCTCTGACTCTAAAAGGGAGAGGGAAGTAAAGGAAAAAAAAAATAAACCAAACATTGTAATACCAGGATGACTCCACCTGCTCATTGTATAGTCCCGCCCCTTTCTTCCTCCCCTGGGTGTTGAATGACCTGCTGGGATTTGGGACATTGACTCTCTCATTCCATTGATAAACTGATACAATGTGACTGAAATTAAACCAATTCCCAGCAGAGAAAACATCACATCCCTGCATTGGCTAGGAATTGAACCCACGTCAACTGCTTGGAAGGAAGCTATGCTCACCACTATACCACCAATGCATCTGGCAAAAGTGCCACTTATGCTTGCCCAATGAGGCTAGACCAGAATTGAGGCATTTTACTGCCTGTTAAAATGTACTGGAGTCTCGTCACTAAAAAGAAACTACCTCCATCTTCACTTGGGTTTGAACCATCAGCCTCTCAATTAAGTCACCCAAGTGGTTAATCACAGACACAGGTAACTATCCTACTTCCAAAGTTTGTCTATGAAGCACCTACAGGGGTACACCTGGCTGGTGAGGGAGGCGCACTGCTGGGGTTATGAGTTCAGGCCTCACCCAAAGCATCGGTTTTCATTAGCCATGGAGCTTCCCCCCCTCACTTTGTCTAATTCACAAGGAAAGTGCCATACGAGGGTGATGAGAGTAAATTCTAAACTCTGAAATGTGGAGGTGGCCCATAGATTGGGATAAGGAGTTTGAAGAGAAAAAGCTCTAAGGATATAAAACCAGACAGTCTCCAGGGGCAGGTATGGTACAACGCCTCAACAGGGAGCCATTTGGGGGAAGGGGTTTCACTTCCTCTGTTAAATGTCCTGAGAGGTATTTTAAAATGAAGATAACACCATGGCTAACAGTTGACTGGCACGTCCTGGGTTAAAGGAAGGAAGGGACTTGGGTTAATAGTCGGAAGATTTGTGTTACCGTCACTGTCTGACCCCCCTTCAGTGCAGAGGTTTGTACTTTGTTGGGTGGAACGCACAGACTCCTGGAGAGGAGCAGCAGCTGTTTCCATGGCAGAGAGCCTGGCACTTAGGAGACTTTCTTGACTTGCTGTTTTGAAGCAATTCAATAAAATGACGGTGGAGCTACACTGTCCAGTCCAAAATTTCAGCCCCCTCCCCCCCCGGTGCAAAAATGTTATTTGAGGATCTAAACAGGAGGCTTCCGGCGCTAGGACACCTGAGCAGAGAGCTCAGTGGGGGGTGTAAGAGCTGCTGACTCTGAGGGTCCTGGGCTAAATCCACTTGCAGGTGGAAGGGTTTTGATTTACTTGATGGATAATGAGCACCAGCTACCAGGGGAGAAGCCCTGCCAACCTGCTGCCACTCCAGCTGCTGCCCCGGGGGGGGAGCCCCAGGGGGCCTGCTGCTGCTCCAGCCACCCCAGGAGTGCTGCCGGGGGCCACCGAGCTGCGGTTGCTCCTGCTGCCCACGGAACCACAGGAGGGAGATGATTTTTTGACAGTGACAGATGCCTCGCCCTAAAGGCCTTTGTCTGCCCCCTTCTAGTGACTGTTTGGTACAGGAATGCAGCCCTCACTCCTGGGTCTCTCCTGGGGAAATAATGTTTCTGTGCAAAACACCAAAGCTTTTGACAGAAAGGAAGAAAAGGAAATGGCCACACCATGGGACTAGGACATAAGGAATGAAACACAAGATGCTTCTCCCATGTGCATTGACTTTGAACCTTGTTGTTTGCGGTGTTGTGTCTCATGTCTTGGGACCAACATGGATACAACAAGGGGGAGGGGGGTCACATAATATCTTCTAAAGGACCAAGGAAGGAAGTATTATTTACTCCTTCTCATAACACAAGAACTAGGAGGGGTCACCAAATGAAATGAACAAGCTGCAGGTTTGAAATGAACACACTTCCCTCAATCTGCTGGCAATGCTTCTACTAATGCAGCCCAATCTGCTGTTAGCCTTCTTGGCAACAAGGGTACTGTTGACTCATATCCAGCTTCTCATCCACTGTAATCCACAGGTCCTTTCCTGAAGAACTGCTGCTTAGCCAGTCGGTCCCCAGGCTGTAGCAGTGCAGGGGATTCTTCCTTCCTAAGTGCAGGACTCTGCACTTCTCCTTGTTGAACCTCCTCAGATTTCTTTTGGCCCAATCCTCAAATTTGTCTAGGTCACTCTGGACCCAAACCCTGTCCTCCAGCGCTTGGATTCTTTACATGCTTTCACAGAGTGAAGAGCACATGTTCCATGATTTCATATGGCAGAGTTTTATGCTATAGGGAGCTTTCCCTGTGTGAATTTGACAGGTGAATCAACATAGAGACACATTGTGACCCTTCTCAGGGAGCCGAGGGCTGTGAGTTTCCTTGTTGCCACCTTTCACTAGGAAGAGGGAGTTTTGCATTTGGCAGCTGGATGTTAGTGACCAAACTCACCCAGCCCATCAGGCACTCAAGGACCCTCCTCTGAGCTACAGCAGCCACCCTAACCCCTGAGTTCCTTCAATGTGTCCCCCTCTGGGGTGCAGCCCGGATCACCAGATACTCAGAGAAATCCCAGACTCTCTCTGCCCAAAGCAATGGTATATCCCAGGTTACTAGTTTTACTGTGGACCACTGCTACTGTATCTCACACCGCACTTGAGTATAGTTATCAAACAAGCAGAAGTTTATTTAACAACTGAGAGATTTAAACACACAAACGTGAGTGATGGAAACCAACTGTTACCAACTAAACAAAATCAGAAAATGCAACCTACACTTTTTAATAGTTACCTTTCCTATCTAAGTAGAGTCTCACCTCACACTTCAGTCAATTTCACTGATTGCTAGTCCCTAGGCGCCACGGCCCTGCCTTTCATGAAGTGCCACTGGTCATTAGGAATCTCCTTGGTGAATGGACCCAGAGTGTTTTTCTCCACCCTGTTATGAACTGAATCAGTCTTTTGTCTTTATATTCACAGAAAGGATGATCTCCTCATTCTCATATTGTCCTTGTCACTTCCACAGGGTTTCGATGTCTATAATTTGTCTTTGATGGTTTTCCATTGGCTTTTCTGGGTTGGGGCAAAGGCTGACAATGGAGCAATACATCACATAACTGGCTAGCAAGGGAGAGGTGCCAATTCCCTCCCACTGGAATGGGCCGTCCCCACCAAGACCGATGATTGGGATGACTCACTTTCACAACAATACCATATGGGCATAATTTTCCATGTACTTACATTACCCCTTAACTATGACTTGGACACACCTCTCGCAGTGAGTAGGAGTATCAATAATTTACAAGCTTTCAGCAGAGATCTCACTGCTATGCTTCCTGGATAAATATCATAAAATCAGTGTATTAGGTGTGGGGAGTTTGTCAGGTCTGACACAGGAGTTGCTTGTGAAGAACAGTGACCCCCTTTGCCAATTGGCATCAATGAGCTTTTGTCACAGATGCACTGAGCTATACAGTCACCCCCTGATAGAACAGAAAGGCCAGCACAAAAAACAGTGAGAGGAACAATAAGATACTAAAATGACAATGGTTGGAACTCTCCATTTCTCTCAGTCTTTGCATTCATGGGCACTAAGAGCTGTAGCTACAGTTGAGGAACCAGGTGAGCGGACAGCTGGCTCAGCCCTCCATACGAGTAACTTTCTCACACATAGGGAGATGGGTCAAAATTGGAATTGATGTTAAGGCTGTGTCTACACTTCAAGTACTGGAAATATTCTTCTGACAACCTAATACTGTCTACACTGGGGCTCAGGTCACATTAACGACTTCTCTCAGTGGAGAGGACTTTTCACACCCCTGAGAGATGTGGCTATGCCAACACAGCTTTTCTACATCGACCAGCCTTTAGCTGGCTTATGGATTTCAGTCTTTTTCTTTATATTGATGGTTGATGAGTGCAGCTGTCCTACCTGCTGGACACATCCTGTGACAGATGTCAGGCCTTTCCTTTGCAAATTAGAGAAGTGGGGAAGACAGTGACCCTTACAGTCTAAGCTGGTAAAAATTTATACAACTTGTCACCTCAAGTAGCTTTCCTTTGACTAGAAATTGACTTAGAAACTAAACAAAATAAATTCTATTTGAAAACACAAAATACTAAAATCTATACTGGGCCAATATTCTCTTATACACGCTCTCTCACACACATTCTCCCACCCCAACCTTTGGAGTGAGGTTTTCTACCAGAACTCTTTATACTACAGGGGGTAAATTAAATCAAATTAACTTTTCAAGATTAGCCACCATTTCCTGTACGACTAACAAAACAAAACAAAAAAAACAACTTTCAGTTTTCCAAAATACTTCAGATTATCACACATTTAGTCTCTTCTTCTTTAACCAATAACTTTACCAATAATCTCATTTTAATAGATGATAAAAACATATTCAAAGATCACAAATTCTTATCATATATGTTAGTTTTCTTCTAATGCCCATTGCCAACAACTGAACCTTGGCTCAAGTTGTGGTTTGTCCCAACCACTTCTGGGAGTTCATAATCTCAGGATCGTCTGCAGTATGTGTTGGTGGAAGGGGTCTCCTATGTGGGAATCTTTGCATCATGAGGAAAAATACCGCTCGTGTCACACTTTTAATCTTTCAAAGTGAGAGAAGATAGAGAAGTGATGTAAATGCATAAAACACAAGAGAGAACGGTCTGGTCTACAGTAAAGACATTTATCGGTTAACTATATTACTCCGATGTGTGAAAAATCCACACCACTGAGCAATGTAGTTACACAGCCCTAACCCCCTGTGTAGATAGCGATACATCAGCAGCAGAACTTCTCCTGCCAAAAGAGCCACTGCCGCTTGCGAGGGTTGGACTAATCAAGTCCGATGAGAGAAATCTCTCCCATTGGCTGAAAGCGTCTGTAATAGCTAGCACCAACATCAGCTTTATTGTGTAGCCATAGCATCAGACACAAAACCATAGAATCAGAACTCAACATGCGAGTATCCAGAAGTGCGAAATTGGAGCCGGATACATTCATTGCCTCATTGGTTACCATCATTTCTACAGCCTTGAAGTCCTTGTTACCCAATCAGGCAGCCAGTTTGGGATCCACGGGGAAGGAATGTCCTTTGAAGCTCTCTCTCTTTGGATCCAAATGGTGAAGGATGATTGTTCTCAATGTAACCTGGCATCCTCTGGAACTGTAATCAGTGACACTGAACTAGGAAATGGAGTTGTACAAACAATTTTCCTTGGGTCATTGGTCACCAGAGCTTCCTTTACTGGGGTGAAAACCAAGAACTGGGTGTGGACTCTTTCAGCCCCAGTTCTTTCCAAATCCTTGGCCTTGGTTAGGGTAAATTTACACTTCTCCGAAGTAGAATCCTTTACAAAACCACTCCAAATCTCAGCAGTGTTAGTGAGGCTTACCAAAACATGGAGGCTTACCAAAACATGCCCAGCTTTTCTTTCATTTGGTGGCACAGTTCCAGGCAAGGAACTGGATAAAGGGCTGGATCACAATCTTCATTAGTGACCAGAGCTGGAGTTTCTATTCAAAAATAGCTATTTTTCTGCAGCTATTAGATTTCCAAAACTGATTTGATCGATATACATTTTTAGCACCTACAAAGGATAAATTCAACAAAACTCCACTTCTATTTCCTCAACATCTGCATCATGAAGGGCAGCATCTCCGATACAATAAGATTAGCTAGGAAAGAACTTCTGCAGGGCCTGGGTTACAAAGGCTTTGGAACCAAATACATGGGCATTGTCCCTAGTTCAAAAATCACTTACCATGGAATTTTCTCCCCAGAACATCTGGGACAATATTGACTTAAACAATTGAACTACACTGTGATCATATGCACTTCCTTCAGTTAGTTGGGGTTCTACTGTTGTTCACCATTTCTGAGTAGAGATTTTAAATCACTGCTGTTTCTTTGTTAGCCTGTCCAATAAATTGGAGAGTTCTCTAATGCTGACAGAACTGCACTTCAACCTTCTCCATGACATCATGCAGGGATGGGGAAAAAGCAAAGCTGAAGTGAGAAATGATGACTTTAGCAAATAGTCATTTGTCTTAAATTCTCCAATAAATCTGCACTACATCCTATCAAACTGAACTACTATCCAATTGAGTGACCAAACAGCCTTCAGGAAAGATAGAAACCCACATCACAGAGAGCTAGAATACATGGCAATGAAAGTGTGAAGTGAAATTCCAGAGCAGGTTACATCTGATTATTCAGAATCAGGACAAGAGATTCTCCCATCACATTCTCCTCTGATCCATTCAAACATACTTCACTCAGCACTGTCTCAATAGCCAGTTATGTTATTTACAAAATTTTTAGTATAGCATTGCCATAATGGGGGACAAAACCACTCACCTTGCCAGAAGTGGCTTTACCAATAGATGGAACCTGCGATTTAAACTCCCAATGAGCACACTGTGTTTGGGATCCATTTGAATTCCCCTTCCAGGTCTTTCACACTTTCATCTCAGAGCGACCCTGATATAAGATTAAAGAAGTCAAAGCATCATCTCCAAGCACAGACAGCTGAGAACTGTTCCTCACAGGACACTTTGAGAAGTGGATGGATAGAATGTGATGATGATAACCTCTGCATGGCTCAGACAAAAGGTAACAGATCTGCAGTGATGGGGAAGGAGGGAATCTCTGAGTCTCCCCATCTCCTTCCAGTGTCACAGAGGCTGAAATTACACTTTTTTTCCCTGCCCCTGCTCCTCTTCATTTAACTATAATTTAAAAAATTCCCATTATATCTGCTCTTCAGCACAACCCAGAGCAACATGAGAACAAGTGGCAATGATACAATCTGTATCACTAGTGACTAACAATAACTTTGCAATAGGAAGAATAGTATAAATGTGATGCTCCCTGGTTCCTGATAGGAAAGGCAAACCTGAATTACTCATGGGATAATGGAGTTGATAGAAAGGACAAATGGGTCCACCTCAAAACTGGGCAAACTGCAAAAGGGGGCCACTCATCTGGTCAAACTGAGGGATAACCATGCTGCAAACAGTTCAAACAGCTTTAAAAGTTACTATGTGGAAATCAGGAACATTATTAGAGAAAAAAAAGTATTGATAGCCCTAGAGGTGTTTATGTTGTTGATCTCCCTTGCAGATTCTCTGATGACTAACATGGGCTAAGTGCCCACAGAAGGTTTTCCCACACTCACTGCATTTATAGGGTCTCCAACCGGTGTGGATTTTCTGATGTTTAGAAAGGCTTGAGCTGCTAGTGAAGTTTTTCCCACACTAACTGCATTCATAGGGCCTCTTCCCTGTGTGGATTCTCTGATGTTGATAAAGGCCTGAGCTGCTAGTGAAGCATTTTCCACACTCACTGCATTCATAGGGCCTCTTCCCTGTGTGGATTCTCTGATGCGTATTAAGGTGTGAACTGCGACTGAAGGTTTTCCCACACTCACTGCATTCATAGGGCCTCTCCCCTGTGTGGATTCTCTGATGTTGAGAAAAGGTTGAGCTCTCAGTGAAGCATTTTCCACACTCACTGCATTCATAGGGCCTCTCCCCTGTGTGGATTCTCTGATGGGTAAGAAGGTTTGAGCTGCGACTGAAGGTTTTCCCACACTCACTGCATTCATAGGGCCACTCCCCTGTGTGGATACTCTGATGTTCAGAAAGGCCTTTGCTGCTAGTGAAGCTTTTCCCACACTCACTGCATTCATAGGGCCTCTCCCCTGTGTGGATTCTCTGATGCTGAGAAAAGGCTGAGCTGTTAGTGAAGCATTTTCCACACTCACTGCATTCATAGGGCCTCTCCCCCGTGTGGATTCTCTTATGTTGATAAAGGCCTGAGCTGCTAGTGAAGCATTTTCCACACTCACTGCATTCATAGGGCCTCTCCCCTGTGTGGATTTTCTGATGCCTAAAAAGGTGTGATCTGCGACTGAAGGTTTTCCCACACACACTGCATTCATAGGGCCTCTCCCCTGTGTGGATTTTCTGATGCCTAATAAGGTGTGATCTGCGACTGAAGGTTTTCCCGCACTCACTGCATTCATAGGGCCTCTTCCCTGTGTGGATTCTCTGATGCTTTATAAGGATGGAGTAATCACATACATTTTCCCCAAACTCAGTGCATGTATTTTTTCTCTTTCTGCTGAGGATTTCCTGTTGTGTTGTGGTTTCCTTGAGGTCCTTCTGAGTTTCCTGACAGGAAATACATTTACCCACTTTCTCCCCTGGCTGGTTTCCCTGCTCTCCTTCTGGTCTGTGCTGAATGTCATGGGATTTTTCCTGCTTATGACTCCAGGACACATTCCTTTTCGATCTTTGCGATAATTCTCTGTGTTTATCCACTTGCTCAACATTTCCCTGCTGAGAATTCTGCTCCTCTTTCTCACACACCCTTGCGTCACCTGCTGTGATAGAGACAGAAAACTCAAACAGGGATGGAAAGGGGAAGGCCAAACCAATACAAGTACTGGAGAGAGGTCAAATAAAAATCAGGAACTGAACTCCCCCAAGTTCTTCCCCCAAACAGGAGAGAGGAGGGGATCAATTCAGCCTTCACATCCCATCCAAATTCACAGGGGGAACGGAGGAAGCTACTGCCTGGTAGGGTCTACAGGAAGCCATGAGCTATATTTACCCTGAGGATATGACCCCTGCTAGGGACAATATTGAACTGTAGGGCATTGTAGGGCATCCCAGACGTTTCCTTCAGGCACTTACAGATTCTGAGTTGGTTTAATCTTTCCTCACCTGTGCAGGGAGCTCTCAGGATCTCTCTTTCCTCTGAACGCTGGAGGTCTGGGACCCATGGCTCTTCCCCTTGTTCCAGCTGGGAGATCACATCAGGTTGGGAAACTGGAAACCCTGCTCAGATGAAAGAAAACAAAGGAGGTCATTTGATTTCATAAGACTGTCATAAAAAAACAACAACACACTATTAATTTAACTTCAGTGCTTAGTGTGACTGGTGTGCCTGGGGCAGTCCTCACTGAAAATGCCAGGGTCAGGGCAGGCTGAAAAAGGGAGAGCAGATGCTCCCAAAACTGGTGGTTAACACTGAAGTTAAACTCACCGACCAGTCACAAACTGTGCTTCTGATCCCACACACGGGTTATCAAGAAGCTGAAAAAAGAAATCACATGACTCCCTTTATTGCATTCCAGTTCTCCGACTCCCAATCAGCACCTAGGTCCAGTACAGTGAGAGGTTATTTAAAAACTCTGCTCATATACAAAATGTTTTTCTGACCCCAAAAGGTCAGCCACATTACAAGATCACTATAGGTTTGGACCTTACCCAAAAGACCACACTGCCAGCCAATCCTTTAGCATGGAAAGACAAGACAGGACACGACACAAAAAAAGTTGTTAAATGGAAAAGCAGCGAGATGCATTCAGAAATCTGTATATCAGGTTATTAGCAGTATTGTTGAGCTGCTGGCTTGAAAGTCCGTCTGGAACACATCCACAAGTTCGATGGGTCTTTCAGTCCTTTGTTCCAGGCTTCAATTTGTAGAGAAGTTGCTCCAGAGGTAGGAAGAGGGATTGAAGACAAAATGGAGATGATGCAGCTGCCCTTTATATTCCCTTTGCCATGTGGCTTGTACTTCCTGTGTCCCAAACACAAGCTTCACAGCACATGGCATGGAAAAGCCTCGGAAGTCTCACCACACAGACATACCCCTGCATGTCTTGCTGACTCAATAGGTTTATGCCCTTGATCAGGGATGGACAAATTACGGCCCACGGGCCACATCCAGCCGACAGGACCGTCCTGCCCAGTGCCTGAGCTCCTGGCTGGGGAGGCTAGCCCCTCCCACTCAGCCACACCACCGTGCGGGCAGCGCTCCTGCGGGGCAGGGCTGTGCGCTCCTGCGGGGCAGTGTGTCTGCCTCTGCGTGGTCCACGTGGCTGCCAGACACGCTGCTCTGAGCAGCATGGTAAGGAGGTGGGGGCGTTGGATAAGGGGCAGGGAGTCCCAGGGGGCAGTCAGGGGACAGTTGGATGGGGCGGAGGTTCTGGGGGGACGGGGGCTGGATAGGTGTGGGAGTCCCAAGGGTCTGTCAGTGGGCAGGGGGGTGGATAGAGGTCAGGGCAGTCAAGGGACAGGTAGCAGCGGGGTTGGGTAGGGGGTGGGGTCCTGGATATGAACCCATATCCACACCCCCGCCCCCTGACAGACCCCGGGACTCCTACGCCTATCAAACCCCCCAGTTCTCCATCCCCTGACCGACCGCCCAACCGTCCCCTGCTCCCTGTCCCCTGACTGCCCCCCAGGGATCTCTGCCCCTTATCCAACCCCCTGGCCCTGGCCCCCTTACCACAGCCACGCGGCCCGCTGCAGCTAGACATGGGGTCCCTCAGGAGCGTGCAGACCAGCCCCCTTACCATGCCGCTCAGAGCAGTAGGAGCTCGCAGCCCCACCGCTGCAGCACTGCCCAGGAGCGGTGGGCCAGAGCGCTGGTGGCGCGGCATGTTGAGGCTGCAGGGGGACAGCGGGGGCGAGGGGACAGCAGGGGAGAGGAGGGGAGGGGACGGGGGAGCCTCCCCGGCCGGGAGCTCAGGGGCCAGATGTGGCCTGCGGGCCGTAGTTTACCCACCCCCGACTTACACGTTAGTTTGTAAAAAGAACAGGAGTACTTGTGGCACCTTAGAGACTAACAAATTTATTTTGGTTTATCTTGCATTTCTTTTGTAAACAATTCTGACTTTTATGACTTGTTACCTGTAGTCACTTAAAATCTTTTTTTTTTGGTAATTAACAATTTTGTTTTATTGTTTTATCCAACTAGTGTGTTTGGATTAAAGTGTGTTGGAAACTGCATTTGGGATGTAGCTGGGTGGACGTCCGCTCCTGCTCTGAACGGTTAAAAACAGCCCTGGGAGGGGGCTGTGGCTGGAGAAAGCAGCGTTTAGGCTGGGCTGATTGGGGGAAGTGGCTGCAGCTGGGGCCACGCCCCAAACAGACTCAGCTGCTCTATAAAGGCACAGAAGCCAGGGGCAGATAGTCTCTCTCTCTGTTTGTAGAGGGAGATGGGCCTGGCTGCAGGGAGCTGGACACAGGGTACCTGAGTGGAGCAGGGCTGGGGAAAGGCAGAGGAGCTGGGGAGCTCCAGCCTGGAAAGCCCCAGGCTGCGGCCTAGGAGAAGGCAATAGGTACTGGAGGGTTGCAGAGGGCAGCCCAGCGGTAGGCAAAGGCAGCAGGTCCAAACCCTCCTTGCCAGTGATGAGTGGCTGATACTGCAGCCTGCCCCAGGGTGTGGGGCTAGACGATGACTGGCCTTATACTGAGCCGAGGTGGGAATAGTGGGTGGGAGTTCCCTGAGGAGGGGAGACCCTAAGACTGAGGGGTTACTGCCAGAGGGCAGCACCCCAGGTAAAAGGGGCACCAGGTCCAGGGAGGGACACGGGGGGCCAGAGGACGGGCGGATCACCGGCCTGCAGAGGGTGCGCCGGAGCTGGAATGAGCTAATTCCCAGAAGTCACCAGCAGGGGGTGCCGCAGGGATGAGTCCACTCATCTACATGGGATAACAAGGCTGGTGCATGTCATTTTCCACTGATGAAATGACAGACTTCATATGAGTTTGCCTTGTTCAGTAGTGTGCTGGATGGGGAAAGATGCACATTTCTGGGGGAAGTCTGGGAACAGAGACTTTTCTGGGGTTTTCCTGTGCTGCACTGTAACTCCTGAGTCGCTGACTAGCAGCACTAAATACTGTGTAGCTGGGAGCGAGTTACATGCTGGAGACTGCGTTAACTGCCCAGGAGCGGCTGCTCTCACAGTAAAACAGTGTAAAAATCACCCCAGCTTGGGAAACTGAGGGGACACAGCTGTTCAACACTCCAGATTGCACTGCGGTTAATGTCAGAGACACTCAATTTCAAAGAGGCTCCCAAACCACAGAGAAAGTAAATCCATGTCCCAGAAATCCAAGACTCCAGAGAGAGGGCAAGTCTCCCTGCCACTGCTTCTTGCTGACGGAGAGGTCCAGAGACAATGAGAGAGTCCTGGGGAAGCTGGGAACAATAGCCATGGGCTGGTGGGGTTCAGTGGAGAAAGGGAACAGGAAGGGCAGGGATATTACTGAATGCAGGATCTCAGCAGTACTAGATGTCAGGATAGCACATAGTGCAGCCCATTGGAAAACATAATCCCAACTAGACATACAAAATGATGAGGTGTAAATTAGCAGTTTCCACTCAAGAGAGAGAACTTGGAGTCATGGATAGTTCTCTGAAAATATCCACTCAATGTGCAGCAGCAGTCAAAAAGCGAACGGAATGTTGGGAATCATTAAGCAAGGGATAGAAAAGACAGAAAATATCATATTGCCTGTATATAAATCTATGGTGCACCCACATCTCGAATACGGCTGTAGGAGCTGGATTTTATAATGTACTGTGAGAATTTAATGTACGATTTGATTTCATCCTGTCAGCCACCCTGTTTGAATAGCAGAAAGGAATGACAGACCAGAACAATCCTTCTGACTGATTATGGTCACCTTTTGTTTTAGGATAAGTTACACTGTCTACTATGGTTTCCTCTATGTATTACAAATTAGGCATTCTAGTTAAATCTACATGTCTTTGTTTTAAGGTTTAGTAAGTAAGAGACAGGATTCACTATTGTGTCTATGTTAAGTAGATTAGAGAAACATTGAAGGCAAGGTTTCATTTGCAATGCCTTTTTGCTCGATATAAAATACTACTGTTTGTATTCTCAGTGGGTTTGTGTGAATGAGGATGTATGCATCAGGAAAAGAGAAGGTGTAAAGGCCATTGTTATAGCCAGAGTCAAGGAAGAAGGAGTCAAGAGACTTAAAGGACATCAAAGAATCAACAACGCGCATCCATAATGAAGGGCAGATTGATGACCCTGAGGTCAAGGCTGGCACCCCTGAGGACAATTGATTAAATGAGAACAAAAGGACAGGCTGACCCTCTTGGAGGTGCACTGGAATGTTTACACCAGTTAAGAAGTAACCGATCACAAACTGATACAGCAAAATCCATAGAGTTCAACAAAGGAAAAAACCCTATAAGAACCAGGGTGCTTGGCCATGGGACTTTGGGTTCATCTTGCCACACTCCTGGAGCATTGGATTGCGACCGACAAGAGCCCAGCCCCACACTCGTGCTCAATCTAACTGGCCATTAGATTGACTTCAGCTACAACAGACCAGTAACTATGGAGTGAGTGAGAGAGAGAGAGAGTGTGAGAGTGAGTGTGTGTGTAAAAAGCATATGCTAACTGTTATATTCTCAATAAATGCTGTGTATTTACCTTCCTCTATAAAGATCCCGTGTGCTTTGTAGGAGCATAACACTGCGTGCAGATGTGGTTGCCCCATCTCAAAGAAGTTTACTTATGCAAACAGGAGATATTTGACACTGTGCAATACTGTTCCTGTGTTCTGAAGCAGGGGAGGGTCTGTGGCAGTGTGTGGGTCACTGGCATATTGGGGTGATGCAGAGACAGGACAGAGCAGAGGTGGCATTGTGGGACTGGCATGAACCGTATCTCTTCATTTCCCCTTCCAAGAACTGAGGGGACAGGAATCCTTACCCAGCGAGGTCACATTCTCATAGTTCTCCTGCATGACGTCTCTGTAGAGGGCTCTCTGAGCAGGGTCCAGCAGAGCCCACTCTCCCTGGTGAAATACACAGCCACCTCCTCAAAGGTCACTGGCCCCTGAAAGAGCAAGAGTCCAACACTCAGTACCTGCTGCCCCACTCACAGCCCCACTATTTGTGGGGGAGAGAAGCCAATCAAATGCAAGCTTTGGGTGGATCACAGTCAGAGTCCCACTTCCACCCCACTCAGAGCATCCTGGAAACACCAGGTTAAGGGGACGAATAGAGAGACCCTTTTCTCTCCCAGCAGATCCATCACACTCCTACTAGCCACAGACGGATAAAGGAGATGGAGCCCCTAGCAGGGACCAGGGAGAGATCTCCGGTAGGAAGCCCAACACCCTCCTCATTGTGCAGAGCTGGATACGAAAGGAGGGGAATCTCCCCTAAACCTCACTAGTGGGTGCCCCCTTCATATCTCACAGCAGCCACTGGTTAGTCAGGTCAGGCTCCAGCACTGGGAGTCTGGTCAGTTTTCCTAGCCCCATGTAGAAGGGTTATTTTCTGTTTCACAAATTAGGGTATTTCCACCTCCTAATCTCAAGGGTCTGTTCCTAGAATCTGGGCCATTTATTAAACTCCCCCCAGCAGGAATGTCATAAGCTGTCCTCCTCCCTTCCCCACCTTGTGCATTTCCTGCCCTGCTCCAAACCAGACTGTGCAAATCTTCCCATCTCCGGTGTATTTGCTGTCCCTCTCCCTCCTGCAGGAACCCACCAGAAACCCCCCGATAATCCCTACCTGAACAGGCTCCTCTGCAGCCATTTCTCTCCCCTGTCCCATGGCAGGATGGGATGAGCTGGAGTGAAACATGGACGTCATTCTGCAGCCTGGGAGGGTGAGAAGGGCAGTTGTGGGGGTTACAGAACAGGCTTTAGTTAATTTCACAGGACGATTCTCCCAGGCCCTTTCCCTGCCGATAGACATCCTAGATTCTGCCATCCTGGGAAAATGCTCAATCTCTTTATTACAGTGTGGACCTGGCCCCTCCTGCCAGGCTAAGCCCACAGAGAGATTTTAAACCTTCCTTCTCCCTCCCCCAATCGGATAACAAAGTCTCTGAACACAAGGCTGGAAAAGAGCAGAACCCAAGGAGTCACTGTGGGGGATTCCCTCGGACACTGACCCCCCGGCAGTCACACCCCAGCAGGGGAAATGTGGAGTCAGGAACTGGCTTTTCCTCTGTCTGATCCTTTTCTTGTTCACTGGAAAGTGGTTCTGCCCAGGGATGCTGCAATACATGTGTCTGGGTGGACTAGAGAGCTGGAAATCTCTCCCCCCGTTCATTTCTCCCACTGCCCCTTTCAGTCTCTCCTTCCCCTGACCTCTCTCCCTGTCCCTCTGGCTGGGAAAGTCCCATTCCTGGGGGCTTTGCTCTCCCATGGCTGGATTTGCTCCTGGCAATTGCTAATGGGAGGAGAGGCTGTTTGTGTAGAGTCACTTTCTTGCCAGTCCCCAGCACTTTCCCAGAGGACTTTCAGTTACCTGGAGTCTGTGGTACAATTGGTATTAACAGGGCCCAGGGCTGCCCCAAGGGGCTAGGACCAGCTGGAGAAAGTCATCCCCTGGGCCAGGCAGAGAAGCAGCTTTAATTCAGGTCACTTCCCAGCACAGAGCCCCACTGGGGGAGCAGCAGCTGCTCAGCCTGGTCTCCCAGATCACAATGGAGGCTGCAGCGTCTGACCCAGGAAGCTGAATCCCAATATCCTGAGCAGAGAGGGACAGAGCGTTTGAGCAGCTTACCTCCTTTAGCTCTCTGGGGAGAGCAGCTAATGAGAGCCCCTCCTCACAGGGAGAACTGCTGATCTCATTTGCCCCACTGTCCATCTGGAGTCACTCTGGATTAAAAATGGTCTCAATGAAACCAGATTTCAGAAAGAAGGAGTCCAGAACGCTGTGGAAGAGACCATTGTGTGGCATTTCTAGCCCCCTTCCCACCTGCCTCACCCCCCAGATCCAGTATAACGACTCGGGGCACAAATTTTCCCAATGGAACTGGAAGGTCCTGGAGTTTTCAAGATGTTTGATAAGTGGCTAGAAAGTTATCAGGGTGACTGGGCCTGGACGAGGAATGCCGGGACGTGCTTGGAGTCAGGATTCTGGCACAAGCTGATGAGCTAGAAGGACCATGGTTAGTAGCAGCCCCCAGATCCCGCAGCCAGGGTCCCACCAGATATTCCCTGGGACCCATCCCCCAAAATCCCTGAACAGGGACTCCAGATACCCCTCAGCACCCCACTGGCCAGAGAACCCCCACCAGACCATCACTGGCAGGCTGGGAATCCTAAAGGGTTCCCCCCACCAAGAGCCCCCAACAGCCAGGGACCACCCCCCCAGGGGACCCCTCACTGGGAATTCAGTCCCTCACTGCCTGCCCAGGATTCCCCTACTGCCTGCCTAGGACCCCACCTGCCCTCCAGCAGGATCTGCCAGGCCGTTTGCCTGGGACCCCCTGATGCTTTACAACGGGACCCCTCCCTCTGCTTGCCTGGCATCCCGACCTAGCGCCTGGCACTCCCCCACCCAGTTCTGTGCATTGGGCACGACTGAGCCCCTGGCACAGCACCAGGCTCCCTCCAGCCCCCTGCCCCGCCTCCCCAAGAGATGCCCACCCCGCCTGTTCTGCACCAACAAGTCCCCAGTGATACCCACCTCCAGGACCCACAGCCTCAGGGCTGGGCACATCAGAACACCCCCCCCCAAAACCTCCAGAACCCACCAATTTGATTAGGGTACCCCCTGCCCAGTCACCCAGAGGCCTCCCCCTCCCACAATGCCCCTTCAGCTCCAGCTGCAATCTCCCCACACAGACACCCCATCCCCTACCCCAGCAACAGTTACCTCACTGTGTCTGCTAAGTGGATAGAAAGTTATCACTGCCCCCTGCTGGCCAGTCACATGGGCAGAGGGATCCCTGGGGGGTGCTGCTTCAACAGGAGAATGGAAGGCCTGGCGGGCAAGAAAGGTCCATGCCTTGTCACTAGCTACATCTTCGCACTGCGGGAAGCAACCCCTCCCAGAGACCATTTGTCATGGGCTTTGGGACACTTCTGGACCCACGCTGCACTCAGAGTGACCTCCTCACCCAGTGCCAGCTGGAGAAAAGAAAAGGGTCCAGCCAACTCTCCTGTTACCAGCTGGGAACCACTGATCCCCCAAACAGGGGGAGGCCTCTGGATTTGATGGGTATTAAATCCGTTTAGAGAGGAAAGTGGAAAATCAGAGGGATTTTATATCAGTTGTTGATACGGGGTAAAATCTGAGTGTTTCACATCAATATTTGATAACTGAATAGAGAGAAAATGGGCAACATTTGCCAACATTTTATACCCATGTTCAGGAATCTGAGAAAAGGTGTAAATTTGAGATTTTCTTAGTATTTTATAATTAGAGAGACAGGGAAAAATCTCAGGCCATAGTCATTTAGAAATAGACAATTGGAGAAAAAGTGGGGCTTAGGATAATTTTTATCAATCTTTGAGATTTGCAGAGAATACGTGTCAGAAACTACACAGTTGATAACATGCAAGAGGGGAGAGGGATAGCTCAGTGGTTTGAGCACTGGCCTGCTAAACCTGGGGTTGTGAGTTCAATCCTTGAGGGGGCCATTTAGAAATCTGTGGTAAAAAGCTGTTGGAGAATTTAGCTGGGGATTGGTCCTGCTTTGAGCAGAGGGTTGGACTAGATACTGCCTGAGGTCCCTTCCAACCCTATGATTCTATGAACACCACCAAGATCTGAGGGGATTTTATATTACTGTTAAATAACTAGAGGGAAAAGCAGGACTGTTGGACATAAACAGAAAGTGATGGCTCCCTCCACCATTCCCATGGGCAGCAGGGAGCCCTGTGAGGAGCTGCTTTAAGAGGGCAAAGGGGGGTGGGGGAGCTCGCAGGTCCCTGGAGGAGGGAAGGGGGCAGCGGTGGGGGGATGGGCAGGTGGCTGGGGGATGTGTTGGGAGTTGGGGCAGTAACTGGGAAACTGGGGTCTGGGCAGCACCCACGGGGGACACGTGCCCCTCCCGTCCCCCGCCCCCCCCGGCAGAGAACCGGCATCTCACCCCCCCCCCCCACGCCCGGGGCAGCCACGTGCTGGGGACGGACCCAGGGCAACAATTTCCCACCCGGACAAGGACAAATCGCTGCAGGTAAAACGGGGGGGGGACCCCCCATGGGAGAGATTTTAAATGGACATTGGAGACTCATGGAGAGACCGGGGGGGGGGGAACAGGGGAGCCGAGAGAGCGGATCATGGGCGGGGGGCGAATCTCCCCGGATGTTACAGCCCGAGCGAGACCCCGAGAGAGAAACGGGGCAGAACCGGAGAGACTCTGTACCGGGGGCGAGAGGCGCCAACAGGGACAGGAGCCAATTAACCCCCCGCCCCCCCCCAGGCTGCCCCCCGCGCGTCCCACCGAGGCGGCTCCGAGGCTTCTCCCAGGTTCCCCGGGGCAGAGTCACGTGCCCGCCCCCCCCCCCCCGGGGTCTCTCACTCACCGGCTCACACGGAGGCGGCAGCACCAGCTTTGTTCTCCCGCCCCCACCGGGACTCGCACGGAGCATGCGCAGTTCCAGCTACTGACCCCTCCCTTACCCGGGCTGGAGAGGGCGGACGCGGCCCCGGGGCAGGCTGGGAGATGTAGTTCCGGGCTCTCCCTGGAGCGGAAGTGACGTCACCGAGGGAGCCGGAGCGGTTCTGCCTGGCTCGTGCGGGGCCGTTGGAGCTTCTCCCGGGCCAGAGAAGGTTTGTGCCGTTGTGCTCTGGGCATGCGCAGATCGAGGGGGGAGAGACCTTCATTAACCCACCCCCCCACCCCCCCCCGTGCCCGGCCTCCAGGGCAGCGGGGGTCCCGGGGGGTGAGACCGGGCGGGGAGGTCCCGGGGGGGCTGGGAAAGGGGCGGGGGGGGAAGTGTCGGTGCAGCCCGGACATGGCCGGGGGGGGGGAGGGAGCCGGTGACCCCCGGGGAGCGGGGAGAGAAAGGGGGGGGCTGAGATCCCCTCGGATTTACCGCTGCCCCCCCCGTGGGGACCCCCCGCCCCCCCCGCCCTGCCCCCTTTCTCCCTAGAGAGCCACGAGCAGCCCCCAGGGTGACCCCCCCCTCCCCCCACCCCTGAGAAGTTCCCTGTCCCCCCCCCCCCCGATTGTGCCCCATTTTCTCTCCCCTTCGCCAGTGGCCAGTTCAGAGCTCGGGTTTGGGGGTTTCCCCCATTTCCCCTGCAGGGATTTGTCCTTGTGCGGGTGGGAAATGGTTCCCCCGAGTGATTCCTGAGCTGGGCAGAGGGTGAATGGGCAGAGGCTGGGGGGGCCCTGAGACAGGGACACCTCTGGGCTGGGCGGGGGGGGGGCTCTCTCTGCTGGCAACGGGGCCTGGGAAGGGCCAGGAAGGGGAGGGAGGAGCAAGTGTCCCCCATGGAGACGGCCCAGCCCCAGGTTTCCCAGTCCAGCTACTGCCCCTCCCCCACCCTGCCCAACCCAGCAGCCCCCCCCCGTCACATTCCCAGACCCCCCCAGCCAGCGACCTTCTGACTCCAGCCCCACTCCTCGAAAATCTTCCCGCTTTTCTCTCCAGATGTGTGACTGAGATCAGGGCTCTTATCACACTGAGCGTAGCCCTGTTCTGCCAGGCGCTGCAGAGACCCCAACTGAGATCTGGGCCCTGTTCTGCCAGGTGCTGAAGAGACCCCAGGTGAGATCAGACCCCACTGTTGTGCCAGGTAAAACTGAAACCTGGACCGAGATCACGGCCCCCCTTGTGTCAGGCAGTGCACGACTGTGGCCCAAACTGCTTCATCCACTGTGCTGGGCACTTCGGAGACCTCGACTGAGATCTGTGTCCCCGTTGGGTCTGGCATTGCACTGACCCCGACCCAGATCACGCCCCACCACTGTAGAGGGCACTGCACTGACCCTGACAGAGCTCCTGGCCCCACATTTTGCCAGGCGCTGCAGGGGCCCTAAACAAAATCCGGGATCCTGTAATGCCGGGAGTTGCAGAGCCCCCGGCTGAGATCAGGCCCCCTGTGTGCAGGGTTCTGCGCAGACACTGACCAAGATCAGGGTCCCCATTGTGACAGGTGCTGAACAGACACCCAGGGTATCTCTACCCTGCTGTTAAAACCCCCCAGCTGGCCCATGGCAGCTGCCTCAGGGTCACAGGGCTCAGGCGAAGGGGCTGGTTAATTGCCGGGTAGATGTCTGGGCTCGGGCTGGGGCCAGGCAGTAAGACCCTGTGAGGTGGGAGGGTGCCAGACCTTGGGCTGCAGCCCCAGCCAAAACATCGACACCACCATTAAACAGCCCCACAGCCTGAGCCGTGTGAGCCCAAGTCAGCGGGCACGGGCCAGCCGCCGGTGTCTGACTGCAGTGTAGACGTGCCCACAGGGACAGAGAGGCCTTGCCACAAAAAGCTCAAAGGCTAAATAGGCCAATGGTGGGAGGGGAGTCTCCATTTTACAGATGGGGAAACTGAAGCTCCAAGAGCTGAAGTAATTTGCTCAAGTTTCCATGGAGAATTTGGGGCAAAACTGGGAACTGAACCCAGATTGTCAGAATTCTTGCCTCTCCCCTTAACGCTAAGCCCAGCGTGTGTGTGTGTGTGTACAGCTTGTTTTGGGCTGTTTCTGCCTTGCATTGGCTTCCAAGGGAGGCTGTGGCATTTCCTTCGCTGGATTTTTCTAAGACCAGGTTCGAGATACACCAGTCTGGGAATGTCTAGGGATACTTGGTTCTGCCTCATCACAGGGGGCTGGAGTAGACGCCCTCTCAAGATCCCTTCCAGGCCTACATTGAAATAATTCTCTTTTGTGCTGTGTCCTGTTCTACGCTGAGCTGTTTTGCATGGTGCCATTTGGAACTGTGATGCACCATGTTGTGTAGCAGTTTTATGGTGCATTGTTTTGCCTTAGCTTGTTTGGTGCCTGTGTTGTGTTAGTTTGAGCTGAGCTCTTTTCCCTTGTGTACTTTTCTCCTAGGGTGTGTTAGTTTGCATTGTTTTGCTTTTTCCCCTTTTGTATTGTCGTTTTATGCTGTGGAGTGTGGGTTGTTCCCCCCCCCCCCCCCGAATTGCCTGACATTATCTTGTGGTGGGTTTTACTCTGTATGGTGTTTTTTATACGTATCTATTTCATAGCATCATAGAAATGTAGAGCTGGACAGGACCTCAAGATGTCATCAAGTCCAGCTCTCTCTGCCGAGGCAGGACCACGTCTATGTAGATTGTCTCTGACAGAGCTTTGTCCTACTTGTTCTTAAAAACTTCCAGGGAAAGAGACTCCCCAGCCCCCCTTGTAAGACTATTCCAGAGCTGAACTGCCTTAGCTCTGGGGACACCCACACAGATTTGAGTGGTGAGCAGCTCTGGAGAGAGAGGAGACCCCAGTGAGTGGGCAGCTGGGTAAATAGATTAAAGTTGGGAGGAGAAACATTGATGTGTCCAAGGTCACCCAGGCTGTCCGTGACAGAGCTAGAACTAGATCCCAGTTCTAGTGCCACCGTACTGCTGGTTTGGGCACTGAAGGTCTCTGCCACACTGGTGTTTTAGGCACTGGTGCAAACCCTTAGTCTAGACAGAATTTACACTAGTGCACTCTGGCACTGGTGCACCATGTCCCGGTTTGAAGGTTTGGTGTGGGGGGAGGGAGGCAGTGATCTCACTGAGGCCTGGGGCTGGCTGAACAGTGCAGCTGGCAAGGGAGGGGCAGCAGTGAAGTATGAGCCAGGAGCACAGCCCCACAGCACTGGACACTGACTTCTCCTGACCCATGACCCACACACCCAGCTGTGTGCAGGGACTGCCGCTGAGCTGCCCTGCCAAGACAGCCTGTGCATCCATGGGCAACCCACCTGTTCCTGCAGCCTAATGCTATGGGGTCTGGGACCTTTCCAAGCTGCGGGTGACGGGGCTCTGGAGTTACCAGGGTCTGTTCCTGGCTCTGTCCCTGACCTGCTTGGTGGCCTTGGGTAAGTCACAGCCCCCTCTGTTTTCCTCCTACCCATTGTCTGCTTGGACTGTGATCTCTTTGGGGCAAGGACTGTCCCTCTCTGTCTGTGCCGTGCCCAGCACCATGCGGGTGCTGACCTCAGTCAGGGTCTCTGCCATATGCAGCACGATGGGGCCCTGATCTCCATCAGTGTCTGTGCAACGCAAGGCACAGTTGATAGACTCACAGACTTTAAGGCCAGCAGGTAGAGGTGTATTTCAGATGAGGTCTCATCAGTGCCTTGTATAACAGTACTAACCCTTTCATGTGTCTGCTGGAAATACCTCGCCTGATGTATTCTAGGACGGCATTAACCTATTTCACGGCCGCATCACGTTGACAGCTCATAATTATCCTGTGATCAACCAATACACCCAGGTCTTTCTCCTCCTCTGTCACTTCCACTTGATAAATCCCCAGCTTATTGCAAAATTATGCACTTGGGGACTAACAACTAGAATTTGTGCACTATTAATTTTCATCCCATTTCTATTACTCCAGCTTTCAAGGATGTGCAGATTTTCTTTTATGATTTTCCTGTCCTCCTCCATAGTGGCAATCCCTCCCGGCTCTGTGTCCCACTCCCACTTCTTGTGCCAAGATCACTAATAAAAGTGTTGAGTAAGATTGGTCCCAAGACTGATCTGAGGAACTCCACTAGTAACTCCCTCCAGCCTGACAACTCACCATTCAATATGACCCCCTTGTAAACCCCCCTTTAACCAATTCTTTATTGACCTTTCGGTTCTCATATTAATCCCCATCTTCTCCAATTTAACAAATAGTTTCCCATGTGGAACTGTATCAAAAGCCTTATTGACGTCCAGATCACGTTTCTCTGGCACCATCTACCATTTGTAACACCATGTTTTATTTATTTATAGTGCTGAAGGCTGGGAGGAACTGTTAGCAATGGGCTGAGAATGGCCATGTGGAGGTGGGGGAAGAGATGGGAGGCGGGGGGGAGGTGGCATTGGAGGTGTATCTGGGATTGTGTTTTGTAGGAGTCCATGTCTCTGCTCCCTGTGGCCGTGGCGCCTTCCGTACCAAGGCAGCACGTCAGCAGAGCAGACGCACACACCATAGCTCCGCCTGGAACACGCAGCGTTCACTGCCAGACGGGCTGGGCAACTTTTCAGGGACCCAGCTTGATATGCCTGGCTGGGGTGGGTTCAGTTGGGCGGGGGTCTGGGGCTCTGATAGTTTGCGATGTTCCTTTTTGCATAGTCAGTTCTTTCCATTTAATGTTTTACCCTGCCCGATGCCACTCTCTTCTTAACTTGCTTTGGTTATTTCACTTCCAGGTTACCGCCAGTCATAGAATCATAGAATATCAGGGTTGGAAGGGACCTCAGGAGGTATCTAGTCCAGCCCCCTGCAACTAGTCAGATACTAACCCAGACACCAACTCACAAGCATTCAATAAAGTCTAAACACATTCTTACAATTCTAATACCTCTTTTAACAATACTAACATAGGTGAGTCAGACTGATTCCAGGTATGTGTTTGTCCTTGTTCAGTTAAGACATGGGGGCTTTTGCAAGAGCTAACACCTCATCTGTCAGTGTCAGAGGCAGGATAGGCAGGGATGGTGTGTCTAGGGGGATGGATCACTTGATGATTTTTCTGTTCTTTCCCTCTGAAGCACCTGGCATTGGCCACTGAGCTAGATGGACCAGTGCTCTGATGCAGTGGGCCATTCTTATGTTCACCGTCTGTATGAGGAATATCTACTCATTTGGACTCGCTGGGAGGCACAGAAAGAAACAAGATGTGCTGAGGCAAGAAGGCCCAGTCTCAGCGCCCCCAGGGTCACACTTGCCAAAAGCTAAAACTAGGCCCAGCCCATGAAAGAAGCACTCCCAGGAGAGACTGTATAAAGGCTGGAGCATCCAACAACTTTGTAAACCCGAGACAGCTGCCTTGGGGACAATGACAGGGAGAATCCCCCAAAGTGACTCCTTTGATTCTGCTCTTCTCTGGCCTTTGGTTCATAGAATCATAGAACTGGAAGGGACCTCGAGAGGTCACCAGTCCAGGCCCCTGCACTCAAGGCAGGACTAAGTATTATCTAGACCATGCCTGAGAGGTGTTTGTCCAGCCTGCTCTTAAAAATCCCCAATGATGGAGATTCCAGAACCTCCCTACGCAATTTATTCCAGTGTTTAACCACTCTGACAGTTAGGAAGTTTTTTCCCTAATCTCCATCCTAAACAGCCCTTGCTGCAATTTAAAGCCATTGCTTCTAATTCTGCCCTCAGAGGTTAAGAAGAACAATTTTTTTCCCGCATCTTTGTAACAACCCTTTATGTACTTGAAAACTATTACCATGTCCCCTCTCAGTCTTCTCTTCTCCAGACTAAACGAACCCAATGTTTTCAATCTTCCCTCATAGGTCAGGTTTTCTAGACTTTTAATCATTTTTCTTGCTCTTCTCTGGACTTTCTCCAATTTGTCCACATCTTCCCTGAAATGTGGCACCCACAACTGGACACAGTACTCCAGTTGTGGCTTAATCAGTGTGAAATAGAGCAGAAGAATTATTTCTCATGTCTCACTTACAGTACTCCTGCTAATACAACCCAGAATGATGATTTCTTTTTTTGCAACAGTGTTACACTGTTGACTCATATTTAGCTTGTGATCCACTATGACCCCCAGATCCCTTTCTGCAGCACTCCTTCCTACGCAGTCATTTCCCATTTTGTATGTGTGCAACTGATTGTTCCTTCATAAGCGGTGTACTTTGCAGGTGTCCTTATTGAATTTCATCCTACTTACTTCAGACCATTGCTCCAGTTTGTCCAGATCATTTTGAATTTTACTCCTATCCTCTCAACCACTTGCTACCCCTCCCAGCTTGGTATTGTCCACAAACTTGATAAGTGTAAAAGAGACTGTTACTTGGAGAGTTTCACGATTTCTCAGAGGGTTACACCCTGGTGCGAGGGGGCTAGGCCTGTACAGGAATAAGGTCACTCTGTGCTTCACAGTGTGGCAGAACCTAAAATGTCCATTAGCAGCGAAAAATCCTGGGGGGAATCGGCTTGTGGAATGGATGAAAACCCCATCTGAATTCTCTCACATTGCCCTTCTCGCCCTGACAGGCTACAGACTAACGTCCACGTTTGCTCCAGATCATCCCGTCCTCCCAGGGGGCAGGAAATGGCTGCCATGGAGCTGGCTCAGGTAAGAGATTATCATGGAGCTGATGGTGGGCTCTGCTTGGAGGGAGAGGAGCAGTAAATGCATAGGAGGGTGGGAGCTGCTGGAGGTGGTGGGAGGCAGGAAATATTGAGGGTGGAGAAAGGGAGGGGACAGGGTGTGACAAACCTGCTGAGACTTGTGTAATGTAGGGTATGATGGGTTGTCACTCTCCTTTTATCTCAGTTAGTATGTACACGCCTACATCCATTACAACACCCCCCAAACCCTCATTAAGTAATAGAAATACCCATACTGTTAGTATACCCACCCCTATCTATTATTCACAGGATTACACATGTCATATAGGTTTCAGAGTAGCAGCCGTGTTAGTCTGTATCCGCAAAAAGAACAGGAGTACTTGTGGCACCTTAGAGACTAACAATTATTTTAGCATAAGCTTTCGTGATCTACAGCTCACTTCTTCGGATGCATAGAATGGAACACACAGACAGGAGATATTTATACATACAGAGAACATGAAAAGGTGGAAGTATGCATACCAACTGGAAGAGTCTAATCAATTGAGATGAGCTATCATCAGCAGGAGAAAAAAAACTTTTGCAGTGATAATTGAGATGGCCCATAGAAGGTGTGAGGAGAACTTAACATAGGGAAATAGATTCAATTAGTGTAATGACCCAACCATTCCCAGTCTCTTTTTAAACCTAAGTTTATTGTATCTAATTTGCATATTAATTCGAGTTCAGCAGTCTCTCTTTGGAGTCCGTTTTTGAAGTTTTTTTGTTGCAAAATTGCCACCTTCAAGTCTGTCACTGAGTGGTTAGAGAGGTTGAAGTGTTCTCCCACTGGTTTTTGAATGTTATGATTCCTGATGCCAGATTTGTGTCCATTTATTCTTTTGCATAGAGACTATCCGGTTTGGCCAATGTACATGGCAGAGGGGCATTGCTGGCACATGATGGCATATATCCCATTGGTAGATGTGCAGGTGAACAAGCCCCTGATGGCGTGGCTGATGTGATTAGGTTCTATGATGGTGTCACTTGAATAGATATGTGGACAGAGCTGGCATCGGGCTTTGTTGCAAGGATAGGTTCCTGGGTTAGTGTTTATGTTGTATGGTGTGTGGTTGCTGGTGAGTATTTGCTTCAGGTTTGGGGGGCTGTCTGCAAGCGAGGACTGGCCTGTCTCCCAAGATCTGTGAGAATGAGGGATCATCTTTAAGGATAGGTTGTAGATCTTTGATGCACTGGAGAGGTTTTAGTTGGGGGCTGTAGGTGATGGCTAGTGGCGTTCTGTTATTTTCTTTATTGGGCCTGTCCTGTAGTAGGTGACTTCTGGGTACTCTTCTGGCTCTGTCAATCTGTTTTTTCACTTCAGCAGATGGGTATTGTAGTTTTAAGAATGCTTGATAGAGATCTTGTAGGTGTTTATCTCTGTCTGAGGGCTTGGAGCAAATGTGGTTGTATCTTAGAGCTTGGCTGTAGGCAATGGATCGTGTGGTGTGTCGTGGATGGAAGCTGGAGGCATGTAGGTAAGTATAGCGGTCAGTGGGTTTCTGGTATAGGGTGGTGTTTATGTGACCATCGCGTATTAGCACAGTAGTGTCTAGGAAATGGACCGCTTGTGTGGATTGGTTTAGGCTGAGGTTGATGGTGGGATGGAAATTATTGAAATCATGGTGGAATTCCTCAAGGGCTTCCTTTCCATGGGTCCAGATGATGAAGATGTCATCAATGTAACGTAAGTAGAGTAGGGGCGTTAGGGAACGAGAGCTAAGGAAGCATTGTTCTAAGTCATCCATAAAGATGTTGGCATACAGAGGCGCTGCTATGGGTACCCGCTCCACCAAGCCTTTTAAAACTCTTGGATACAAGTTATCTGGACCTGCTGATTTAAACATGTCTAACTTTAATAGCTGCTGTTTAACGTCCTCGTGAGTTCTTGTTGGAATGGAAAGAGTGTCATCGTCAACATCTTATGATATGAGTTATAGCATCTGTTTTTCTCCAAATCCAGGAGAGAAATATTTGTGGAGGACTTTTACCTCTTCTGCATTATTTTTTATAATTCTGCCATTTCCATCTAGTCATTTACCATTACCACTGTTAGGATTAATTTTGTACTTAATATACTTTTAAAAACTTCCTTCGTATTTCCATTGATTTCTTATAGCCAGTTGTCTACAATTCTGACCTTCTCACTTAAATTCTTTACTATTGACTTCCCCTTTCTTCCATATATTTTATTTGGAGAGTGTTGGCATTCCTACCAGGGAGACACCAGCAGGGTCCAGAGACAGCCCCATCTCCTATATCAAGCTCTGGCTAGTAGGTATGTGATAAATGTGAAGACCCTGCCTCCGTCTGTCAGCTCAGAAACACAAAGTTTGTCTTTTTCTACCCTCTGATGCCTCCTGGATGCTCTAGACAAGGTGGGGTGGGACTCTGTTAACATGTGCCTCGCGGAGCTTCTATTTACCTGGTGCTGCTGTTCTGTGAATAATAGGACTGTGAGTGGGGCAGCAGGTACTGAATGTTGGACTCTTTCTCTTTCAGGGGCCGATGACCTTCGAGGAGGTGGCTGTGTATTTCACCAGAGAGGAATGGGCTCTGCTGGACCCCGCTCAGAGAGCCCTCTACAGGGATGTCATGCAGGAGAACTATGAGACGGTGGTCTTGCTGGGTGAGGAGTCCTGTCCCCTGGGTTATTAGAAGCTGTGGGGTCTCTAAAGAACCCGAGTAGTGATAACTTTATACCTTGATTTGTCATACAAGTCTTGACAAGTTTCCTTGCCCCCCTTTTTTGCCTTACCTCCCATACATAAGTATCATTTTTGGACATGTGCCTTTTTTGGTGCTGTCAGTCATTTTAAAATTGCATTGAATGCATCTTTATTGACTACGTTAGTAACTACATTAATAACTGTAGCTTTGATGCCTTTTCAATAGGAAAATATGCTGACTGTAGAATTCTAAAGTAAATAGGTGTGTGACTCATGCCTGGCTTGTGTGACAGGCAGATGAGCTCCTCTTTTGTTAGGAGATGCAGCTGAAGAAGTGAAGTTTTTTACCCACGAAAGCTGATGCCCAAATAAATCTGTTAGTCTTTAAGGTGCCACCACTGGACTCCTTGTTGTTTTTGATAGAAGAGCGTATAATGTTGACATTCAGGACCCCACAAGTGAAGGGAGAACAGAGCTATGGGAGGGGAGGAGAAGCGGGGAGTAGATAATTCTGGGGTGCCAGGACATGGGGAGGGCGTGTGCAGGGTTAGAGCTAAGAAGCAGCAGGGAGGGATGAGGTTGTGAGAGACGAGGAGGAAAGGCAAGAAGTTCCCAAGGTGCCGGGAGGTGGTGCCGGCTGAGAGTAATGGGATGAAGAGGAGGGGAGTGTGGAGGAAGGGTACCCAGGACGTTGGCTGGGTGGGTCAGTGGGAGGGAGGAGAGGTTTAGGGATCTGGAGCTGTGGGGAATCCCAGACCTTTAACCCCGAATCCCTACTCAAGCTTTAGAGCCTACACTCCGGTTTTATTTCTGTTCAGTTTCATAGAATCATAGAATCTCAGGGTTGGAAGGGACCTCAGGAGGTCATCTAGTCCAACCCCCTGCTCAAAGCAGGACCAAACCCAACTAAATCATCCCAGCCAGGGCTTTGTCAAGCCTGACCTTAAAGACCGCTAAGGAAGGAGATTCCACCACCTCCCTAGGTAACACATTCCAGTTCCTCACCACCGTACTAGTGAAAACGTTTTTCCTAATGTCCAACCTAAACCTCCCCCTCTGCAACTTGAGACCATTACTCCTTGTTCTGTCATCTTCTACCACTGAGAACAGTCTAGATCCATCCTCTTTGGAACCCCCTTTCAGATAGTTGAAAGCAGCTATCAAATCCCCCCTCATTCTTCTCTTCTGCAGGCTAAACAATCCCAGTTCCCTCAGCCTCTCCTCATAAGTCATGTGCTCCAGCCCCCTAATCATTTTTGTTGCCCTCCGCTGGACTCTCTCCAATTTATCCACATCCTTCTTGTAGTGTGGGGCCCAAAACTGGACACAGTACTCCAAATGAGGCCTCACCAGTGCTGAATAGAGGGGAATGATCACATCCCTCGATCTGCTGGAAATGCCCCTATTTATACAACCCAAAATGCCATTAGCCGCCTTGGCAACAAGGGCACACTGTTGACTCATATTCAGCTTTTCATCCACCGTAACCCCTAGGTCCTTTTCTGCAGAACTGCTGCCCAGCCATTCGGTCCCTAGTCTGTAGCAGTGCATGGGATTCTTCCGTCCTAAGTGCAGGACTCTGCACTTGTCCTTGTTGAACCTCATCATATTTCTTTTGGCCCAATCCTCTAATTTGTCCAGGTCCCTCTGTATCCTATCCCTACCCTCCAGCGTATCAACCACTCCTCCCAGTTTAGTGTCATCTGCAAACTTGCTGAGGGTGCCATCCACGCCATCCTCCAGATCATTAATGAAGATATTGAACAAAACCGGCCCCAGGACCAACCCTTGGGGCACTCCACTTGATACCAGCTGCCAACTAGACATGGAACCATTTATCACTACCCGTTGAGCCCGACCATCTAGCCAGTTTTCTATCCACCTTACCGTCCATTCATCCAGCCCACACTTCTTTAACTTGCTGGCAAGAATACTGTGGGAGACTGTATCAAAAGCTTTGCTGAAGTCCAGAAATAGCACATCCACTGCTTTCCCCTCATCCACAGAGCCAGTTATCTCATCATAGAAGGCAATTAGGTTAGTCAGGCATGACTTGCCCTTGGTGAATCCATGCTGACTGTTCCTGATCACTTTCCCCTCCTTTAAGTGGTTCAAAATTGATTCCTTGAGGACCTGCTCCATGATTTTTCCAGGGACTGAGGTGAGACTTTCTGGCCTGTAGTTCCCTTGATCTTCCTTCTTCCCTTTTTTAAAGATGGGCACTACATTAGCTTTTTTCCAGTCATCCGGGACTTCCCCCGATCGCCATGATTTTTCAAAGATAATGGCCAATGGCTCTGCAATCTCATCGGCTAACTCCTTTAGCACCCTCGGATGCAGTGCATCCGGCCCCATGGACTTGTGCTCGTCCAGCTTTTCTAAGTAGTCCCGAACTACTACTTTCTCCACAGAGAGCTGGTCACCTCCTCCCCTTACCGTGCTGCAGAGTGCAGCTGTCTGGGAGCTGACCTTGTCTGTGCAGACAGAGGCAAAAAAAGCATTGAGTACACTAGCTTTCTCCACATTCTCTGTCACTAGGTTCCCTCCCTCATTCAGCAAGGGGCCCACACTTTCCTTGACTTTCTTCTTGTTGCTAACATACCTGAAAAAACCCTTCTTGTTACTCCTAACATCTCCGGATAGCTGCAACTCCAAGTGTGATTTGGCCTTCCTAATTTCACTCCTGCATGCCTGAGCAATACTTTTATACTCCTCCCTGGTTATTTGTCCAATCTTCCACTTCTTGTAAGCTGTTTTTTTGTGTTTAAGACGAGCAAGGATTTCACTGTTAAGCCAAGCTGGTCGCCTGCCATATTTACTTTTCTTCCTACACATTGGGATGGTTTGTTCCTGCAACCTTAATAAGGATTCTTTAAAATACAGCCAGCTTTCCTCGACTCCTTTCCCCGTCATGTTATTCTCCCAGGGGACCTTGCCCATCAGTTCCCTGAGGGAGTCGAAGTCTGCTTTTCTGAAGTCCAGGGTCTCTGTTCTACTGCTTTCCTTTCTTCCTTGTGTCAGGATCCTGAACTCGACTATTTCATAGTCACTGCCTCCCAGGTTCCCATCCACTATTGCTTCCTCTACTATTTCTTCCCTGTTTGTGAGCAGCAGGTCAAGAAGAGCTTTTCCCCTAGTTGGTTCCTCCAGCACTTGCACCAGGAAATTGTCCCCTACACTTTCCAGAAACTTCCTGGATTGTCTGTGCACTGCTGTATTGCTCTCCCAGCAGATATCAGGGTGATTAAAGTCACCCATGAGAACCAGGGCCTGTGATCTAGCAACTTCTGTTAGTTGCTGGAAGAAAGCCTCATCCACCTCATCCCCCTGGTCCGGTGGTCTGTAGCAGACTCCCACCACGACATTACCCTTGTTGTTCATACTTCTAAATTTAATCCAGAGACTCTCAGGTTTTTCTGCAGTTTCATACTGGAGCTCTGAGCAGTCATACTGCTCTCTTACATACAACACAACTCCCCCACCTTTTCTGCCCTGCCTATCCTTCCTGAACAGTTTATATCCATCCATGACAGTACTCCAGTCATGTGAGTCATCCCACCAAGTCTCTGTTATTCCAATTACATCATAATTCCCTGACTGTGCCAGGACCTCCTTGCCCCTCCACGCATGTTTCGCTTCATTATACATTTTTTTCCTAAATATTATTATTTTAACTCTTGACCTCCCTCTCCCGCTCATTCCCCCCCTCCCCATATAACCTCCCCATCTCTGTGCACAGCGACCCTGGCCACCGATCCGGAGTCCTTGCTGCATCCTCCCTCCCATCGCGGGGCCGCTACCCAGGCACAAATGGGCACTTTGTTGATGATGTCACAGGGTGGTGGTGTAGCCTGTACAATTTTTATGGCTATAGGATGACGTATTGGGGTACAGCTTGTCCTTGTAGATGGCTACTTCAAAGTTAATTGAGGGGATGAAATTTGGTGAAACACACAGAAACGTGATTTAATACAGACAGTTATAACTGAAATCATAGGCAAGGCTCAATACACGTAACAATTAGACTATATAGTAAAGAGGGTCTTGCCCTGTGCATACTTACCAGTTATGGACACCGTTGGAAACGAAGATCAAGGGGCAAGGGAGCCCATCAGAAGGGAGGCCCTGCTTCAGTTGACCCTATCTCAGGGACCCAAAAAAATGAAAAAATGGTCACTAGGAAAGGTAATTTACCCACTTTATTATGGTAATAGGATGGCTATATACCATATCTGCTCCTTTACTCTGATTACAATAATGTCAATAGCTGCCCCAACCCATATGTGGCCTTTGGGAAGTCCATAATTTAGCATCAAGCATTAATACTCATGATTTACATCACTTAGTTATTAATAATTCCAATATATGAATGCGTCCAACTGCTGAGATACTGCATAGCAACCTAATTGCTAAAGCCCGCCCTCGCCCTCCCCCCACCCCGCTTTCAGAATCCTGTGGCGTGTTGCACCTGTTTGTGGTTACTCGTTAGTTTCTCAAAATCAGGGTGCAAAATATCTGACTTGGGATTCTCTCCTTAGGCCTATTCAGATAAATCCCAGACTTCAGCATAACTACTCCCACAAAGCCTCCACCTAATATATGGCCCTTAACTGTAGCAAGCTTTGGCTATGTTTACACTACCGCAGTCAGTCGACCTACGCTGCGCAACTCCAGCTACGTGAATAAAGTAGCTGGAGTCAGCGTACCTTAGATCACGTTACCACAGGGTGTAAGCTGCAGGGGGTCGACTTACTTTACTCTTCTCATCTGGATAGAGTACAGGGGTCGACTGGAGAGCGATCTGCAGTCGATTTAGCAGGTGTTTACTACACCCGGTAAATCGACCATGGGTGGATCGATCTCAGAGCGTCGATCCCGGCTGTAGTGTAGACCTGCATCGCCTCCTTGCCCCTCCACGCATGTTCCAAGCTGATAAGCAATATTGTGATCATGACATTTTCCCTCTAGCGAGTATAAAATTGCCCACAAGACATGGTGGTCGTAGATGATAAAATCAGGTCGGGGTCAACAGGAGTGAGAGTTTGGAGAGTCTTGTCCCCCCCTCTCCCCATCTGCAGCAGCCACAAGCTGTCTTCCCTCCAGGCTCCTTGGATCTCTGAGCCTGTCCCTCCGGAGCTTGCGTGGCCCAGTTCTTGTTTCTTACACTCTCCTTTTCCGGAAGAATTAGGGGCTGTTGCTTCTGAATTTTAGTGTTTAATTCCCCAGCCTTCTCCACACACTGGGGGAGTTTAATTCTCCCTCCCATTACACCTGAGTCACTAGGTTTCCTAATTCCCCCAAATCTGCTTTTGCGATGTCACAGTTCTGGGGTAGCGAAGCCTTTGAACTGCCTCCATGGTCTGCTCAAGCAATGGCCTCTTGGGTATCAGGCCTCTAGCCAGCCCCTCTCTATGGGTGGGGACCCACATGCCTCTCCTGTTTGACCAGGGTGTGAGGATTGCAGCTTGTTCTCCACTGTGTTCACTGGACTAACATCCAGTTCCCGTGCTTTGCTTTCTCTCCAGGGGCTGTGAGCCGTGTGTGTGTGATAGAGGCAGGAATTTTGGTGATACTTCTATGATGCCAATACACACCTCAGTTTCCCTCTGTGGTTGGTATTGCTATGATTATAAAGAGGAGGAGACATGAGGTGTTTTGTCACGGAGCTGTCTTGGGGTGATATGAATGGGTCATTAAGGACAGGCTGGGACCAACCTACATCAATGGAATACCCGACAGAGACAAGGGAATAATTGTCACCTGTCCATGGGAGGATCTCAGTTTTGCTGAGTGAAGCATACATACATACATACTACCCTAATTAACTTACACCCAGCAAAATTAATTATACCGCAGGCAGAAACAATTAGAGAACCAGAAAAGTGGTGGACATAAAGATAAAACAATACAGAAATGAGGGTACCACAACCGTTGATAAGTGATTTCTTGCCAGACAGGATGCTATCAAACTAAATTTTCTTTAAGCATCTTAAGATCTATTTCGTTATCTGGTGGTTCTACCCCATTCCCCCATTCTGTGGTTGTCTTGTCTAGTTAGATTGTAAATCGTTCAGGGCATGGGCCATCTACTATTCTGTGTTTGTACTTTGCCTAGCACAATGGGGATCCACTGTTAGCTGGTCCTTAGGCACTAAGGTAATGCATATGATTTATAATAATAATAACTCTCCTGCCACTTTGAGCCAAGGAAGCCGGCCTTGGGACGTTACTGCTTAAAAATGATCTGGGGTTAAAACCGTGGACTATTCTTTGTGACAAGTATCCCACAAATTCCACTGACCTCCCTTGTTTTCTTTACCTGACGTAGGGTTTCTAAATTCCAAACCTGATGTGATCTCGCAGCTGGAACGAGGGGAAGAGCTGTGGGTCCCAGACCTCCAGGGCTCTGAGAAAGAAGTGCTCCTGAGAGCTGCCTGCACAGGTGAGGGATTGGTTAAACCATCTCAAAAACTGTCCATGAATACAGGAAATATTTGGGATGCCCTACAAAGACCTTGTGAGCTCTCCAAATTCAGGATTGTTCCCTTCAGATGTGGAATCATTAGGCAGATGTCACTCATGGCTTCCCACCTACCCTAACTGACAACTGGCAGCAGGTCCCTCCCCAATCTCGCTTTCCCCTGAGTGTTGTGGTGAGATACACACCCAGAACTGATCCCTTCCTCTCTCCTCTGGGGAAGGGTTTGGGGAAAATGAGCTCCTGATAGGTTTGATCTCTCCCACACATATTTTGGTTTGTTCATCCCTTTTTCCCTTCCTGTCTCTGAGATTTCCTTTCTCTCTGGCGCAGGGAGTGACCTATGTCTGGATTCTCTCTGTCTCCCATCAGGTGTTGGGATGGTGAGTGAGAATGAGGAGAATCCTCAACAGGAAGATGATGAGCAAGTAGAATCACATAGGACATTATCAGGAAGATCCAAAGGGAATGTTTCCGGGAGTTGTGCACTGCCAGAAAAAGAAAAAGCCTGTGAGACTCAGCAGAGTCCAGAGGAAAACTTAAGTAGCCTCTCAGACCTTATTACACACAAGAGAATCAACTTGGAAGAGACACATTACACATGGCATGAGTGTGGGAAAAGCTTCAATGAGAGCTCAGACCTTTTCACACATCAGAGAATCCACAGAGGAGAGAGACCCTACATGTGCTCTGAGTGTGGGAAAGGCTTCAATCAGAGCTCTACCCTTATCGCACATCAGATAACCCACACAGGAGAGCTGCCCTACACATGCTCGGAGTGTGGGAAAAGCTTCAGTTGCAGCTCAAACCTTATCACACATCGTAGAATCCACACTGGAGAGATGCCCTACACATGCTCTGAGTGTGGGAAAAGCTTCAATCAGAGCTCACACCTTATCACACATCGTAGAATCCACACAGGAGAGCTGCCCTACACATGCTCTGAGTGTGGGAAAAGCTTCAGTTGCAGCTCAAAGCTTATCACACACCGTAGAATCCACACTGGAGAGACGCCCTACACATGCTCTGAGTGTGGGAAAAGCTTCAGTCGGAGATCAACCCTTATCAAACATCATAGAATCCACACAGGAGAGAAGCCCCACACATGCTCGGAATGTGGGAAAAGCTTCAGTTGGAGCTCAGACCTTATCACACATTGTAGAATCCACACAGGAGAGACGCCCTACACATGCGCTGAGTGCGGGAAAAGCTTCAATCAGCGCTCAGACCTTATCCGACATCAGAGAATCCACACTGGAGAGATGCCCTACGCATGCTCTGAGTGCGGGAAACGCTTCAATCGGAGCTCAGATCTTATCGTACATCAGAGAATCCACACCGGAGAGACACCCTACACATGCTCTGAGTGCGGGAAAAGCTTCAATCGGAGCTCAAATCTTATCGTACATCAGAGAATCCACACGAGAGACACCCTGCACGTGCTCTGAGTGTGGGAAAAGCTTCAGTCAAAACTCAAACCTTATCTCACATCGTAAAATACACACAAGAGAGACCCTACACATCCTCTGAGTGCGGGAAAAACTTCATTGAGTGCTCAGACCTTGTCATACGTCGTAGAATCCACAGTGGAGAGAGATTCTGCACATGCTCTGCATTTGGGAAAAGCTTCAATCAGAGGTCATTCCCTATTAGATATCAGAAAATCCAAATGGGAGAGAACTGTGAGAAATGCCTTGATTAGGGCTGGCCAAAGATTTGTTTTTTAAAAAATCACATTTGCTAATTCCAGTATAGTGATCTCTGCACCATCTTCACCGTGGTCTCTCAGCTCCCCCAGATGAATTGCCTCCTTCTGCCTTTTGCAGCTCCCCCTTCTTTGGGGTCAGTCCTGTGATCTTTTCTATCAACTCCTTTCCTTTTGACTCATAGGAGCATGTGTCCCTCCAGCCAGGAATGTTCATCAGCTCCAGGTCGGGGAGAGAGGGTTGATGCCGCCAAGCTACCCTGAGGCAAAAGCTACCTGTGTCTTACATCCACTAGGACTGTACATGGAATTGGCTGCTCAAGTTAGTGATTTTGGTGTAAAAAGACAATCATAGTTGTAGAGCAGAAGCAGCCCAGGGAGTGAACCTAACAGGTAATGATCAAGTGATCTCTCTCCTGCCATCCATCTCCACCCTCTGACAAATAGGCTAGGGACACCATTCCTTACTCATCCTGGCTAATAGCCATTCATGGACTTAACCTCCATGAATTTATCCAGTTCTCTTTTAAACCCTGTTATAGTCCTAGCCTTCAGAACCTCTTCAGGCAAGAAGTTCCACAAGTTGACTGGGCGCTGTGTGAAGAAGAACTTCCTTTTATTTGTTTTAAACCTGCTGCCCATTAATTTCATTTGGTGGCCCCTAGTTCTTGTATTATGGGAGTAAGTAAATAGCTTTTCCTTATCTACTTTCTCCACATCACTCATGATTTTATATACCTCTATCATGTCCCCCCTTAGTCTCCTCTTTTCCAAGCTGAAAAGTTCTAGCCTCTTTAATCTCTCCTCATATGGGACCCGTTCCAGACCCCTAATCATTTTAATTGCCCTTCTCTGAACCTTTTCTAATGCCAGTATATCTTTTTTGAGATGAGACCACATCTGTACGTAGTATTCAAGATGTGGGTGTACCATGGAGTTATATAAGGGCAATAATATATCCTCCGTCTTATTCTCTATCCCCTTTTTAATGATTCCTAACATCCTGTTTGCTTTTTTGATTGCCTCTGCACACTGCGTGGACATCTTCAGAGAACTATCGATGATGACTCGAAGATCTTTTTCCTGATTTGTTGTAGCTAAATTAGCCCCCATTATATTGTATGTATAGCTGGGGTTATTTTTTCCAATGTGCATTACTTTACATTTATCCACATTAAATTTCGTTTGCCATTTTGTTGTTCAATCACTTAGTTGTGTGAGCTCTTTTTGAAGTTCTCCACAGTCTCGTTTGGTCTTAACTATCTTGAGCAATTTAGTGTCATCTGCAAACTTTGCCACCTCACTTTTTACCCCTTTCTCCAGATCATTTATGAATAAGGTGAATAGGATTGGTCCTCGGACTGACCCTTGGGGAACACCACTAGTTACCCCTCTCCATTCTGAGAATTTACCATTTATTCCTACCCTTTGTTCCCTGTCTTTTAACCAGTTCTCAATGTTAGAGAGAATCATGAACTGCTCAGAGACAATTAATGCAGAGAAGCAGGAAAATTTGTCAAACATATGACTGGTTCTGACTTATTTACTTGGTCTTCAAAGAGAACAACAAGCACCTGAGTCTCCTTCCTATCAGTAACCCCCTGCTCAGCCAATCAGGGTAGAGACTGAGGATGGGAGGCTGAAGGTTCTCACCAGAGAGCCCAATGGATGGCCCAGGTCACCGGTGGGGATCAGTGCCCGAGCACTATTTCAGCCCCACATTTTTGGGTGGACCTCCCACAGTGGGAGGTGCAGAGCACTCCCCCGCAACACACACACACCCCGCTCCTGGTATTAGGAGGGGAACAGAAACGTTTGGTGCTGGGGCCCACAAAAGATTAATCCGGCCCTGATTGGCTGAGTACTAATTCAGCCCCACATTTTTGGGTGGACCTCCCACAGTGGAAGCTGTAGAGCACTCCTCCATGACACGCACCTCCTGGTGTTGGGAGGGGAACAGGAAAAAGGACAAAAGAAGCAAGAGACAAAGAGAAAGGAGGGAGAGAGGGAGGAAGAGGTGAAACAAAAAAGACAAACCCCAATGTCCCCAGTGATTCTAAGGGACAAAATCCCAGGAGCAGAATAAAATTCGGCCTCCTTAAGCTCGTGTTTTCCATGCCTAGAATTCAACTGTCACCAGATGGATCAGACTGAACAGGTTTCAAACCTTGAGGAGGCTCTTACCTTCTAAACAGGGACGGCTGTTTTCTAGTAAAATCACTAAAAGGGATGGAGAAAACTCGAAAGAGGTTCCTCCTGGCGCTCACGTACGTGAACCCGAATACTCTCTCAGTCCTCAGAGAGAGACCTGGAGAAGGAGACTTGCTGAAGCAAAGCCACAGGGGTCTCTGAGGTTTCCCTGGCCCCTCGCCCCTGTCCTGCCTGGCTGATGTCAGCATCTCTCTGTGAGGTCACCACCACCTTTGACCAATAGTCTGAGGTTCTGCAAAAGGCCTTTGTGATGTCACTGCCACACCCCTCCCTTGCTGTGCTAATGTCCTGCCCCTGGCCAGGCACTTTGGAGGTTTGAGCTACTCCCTGTGGATCACCCCACTCAAGGAGCGTTCGTTCTAGGAAGCAAGCCGGCTAGACAGGAAAACATCAGACACTGCTCCCAATGCTACACTCAGTTTTTCAGGCTTATCACAGGCCTCCTGTATGACACAAGAGCTACTTTTCGGGCAAACACATTCCAGAAAGGCATCTAGTCTTTATTAAATGACATCAGGAGATGGAGAATCCACCGCTTTCCCTGATAGCTTGTTCCTGTGGTGAATCATCTTCGCTGTTGAATATTTGTGCCTTAGTTGTAATATGAATTTGTCTCTTTTCACCGTCCAGCCATTGGGGCTTGTTATGCCTTTCTCTGCTTTAATACCCAATCTTTTCTCTCGATTAAGGTCCTTCAACACTTCAATGACGTCACCTTTCAATCTTTTGATCAGCTAAACAGGTTGAGCTCATTCAATAGCTCACTAGAAGGCATTTTTCTCCAGCCCTCAGAACATTTGATGGCTCTTTGCTGCCCCAGCTCCAATTTCACAACATGTTTTTCTAATGAGGACACCAAAACTGGGATAGGGGCAGGTCTGAGCTCTCACACCAAATGGCTCATTGCAGTTGCCAGAATCTGTGGGCAGCTCATTTAGTTTATGCCGAGGGTTGAGTCCTGCTTTGTGCCCAGTGTCTGAGAATGAAAATCCTAAACCACCCTTTGAAATAACGAATGCAGCAGGACGTGTTATTGTCCCTGCCCCAGAGCAGACAGACCAATGGAAAAATGCCATGAGTCCAGGGTAATACTTCCCTGCAGTTTTACCATTTCCACTCGCTAAAGTCCCTCCCACCCTTCTGGGCTCCTAGACCAGGGGACTGAGCCTGAGCCCAGACACGGACACTGCAACTTTACTCCAGGCCAAGCCACATGACCCTGATTAATGTGACACAGGCCAGCCGAGGGTGTTTCATTGCACTGGAGACATAGCCTAATGTTATGTCTATACTGTGATTAACACACCCAGGGCACCTGTCTCAAAGCCCAGGTCAGCTGACGCAGGGTAATGGGGCTTGGGCTGCAAGACTATAAAATTACAATGCAGACATATGGGCTTGAGCCCAACCTCTGAGGCCCCATGCGAGGGGAGGGTTTCTGAACCCAGGCTTCAGCATGAACACAAATATCTGCCCCTCAGCTTTAGCTCCAGGAGCCCAAGTCAGATGACCCAGGGTACGTCTCCATTGCAATGTAAGCCCAGGTGTGGCACTCTGTGCTCAAAGCAGCACCTTGCAAGCCCCATATTCACCACTCTCATATAATGATGACATGGTTTGTACAAAGTCTGCCTGGTGAGGTATCATTTCAAAAGTCTCGATCTGTTGAACATTAATATCGTGTTGGATTGTGTGTGCTCGCATTGGTTGGGAAGTTATGAAGTTTTGCTCTGTGGGCTTGGCTACACTTGCACTTCAAAGCGCTAAGTGTAGTCAAAGCGCCAGCACTGGGAGAGAGCTCTCCCAGCGCTGTCCGTACTCCACCTCCCTGTGGGGAATAACGGACAGAGCTGGGAGCCGCGCTCCCAGCGCTGGGGCTTTGACCACACTGGCGCTTTGCAGCGCCGCAATTTGCAGCGCTGGAGAGGGTGTTTTCACACCCTGCTGCAGCGCTGCAAATTTGCAAGTGTAGCCAAGGCCTGTGTGTGTTACTGAGATATGGGTTGGGAAATGCCCATCGCCAGCCTTTCTGGTGTGACAATGGAGGAGCCAGACTCGCTGCTGGCCCATTAAAGGGATCCACACTGCCAAGGACTAGCCCAGGAACTGTGTACAATGCAGGCTTCTCCGAGATAGCACAGCGACAAAGGACACTGCTTGACTCATGTCGTAGCTAAGGAGCTTCCTAGCAAGTTGGAAGAAACTATGAAAGAAGGGTAGAGACATCATGACTTGGCCTCTCTCCCCCACAACTCAACATCTGGAAACACACCTGGAGGACAAAGACTGAACTGATCAGAAATCAGAAGAGAATAATATTAATACATTCAAACCAAAGTCCCCAAACAGACTAGTATTGGTTTCTCAGCAGAAAATTTTCAGTTTGGGGAATTTTGTTTTCTCAGTCAGACCTTGCCAAGGGAAGCAGGGAGAAAATGTTGGAGTTGCCTCCTTCAGAACAGCTTGGCCTAGACACTAGCTGTGGTTCACTGTTGTAGCCTTGCTCAGGATGGGAGTATTTCAATTATTTGGGGGAGGTCCCGGGGTGTTTGGGGGAGATGATGAGGATGTTACCTTTTGAGATAAAAACTAAGAAATATGGGACTAGAGAATTTTTTTTTTTTAAGAAATCTGGGATTTAGACATTTTATTTAAAGCAAGGGGGGAATCTGAGTTTCTGAGAAGGTTTTTGTTTGCAAGAAGCAACATTGTTTGATCTGTCATTGTACCAAAGGGGGAGATGGTTGTCTACAAAGGAGGGGTGAAGACTAAATGCATCCGATGAAAATGGGATTCGGACCCATGTGTGCAGAGCACAATTGATTAGCAGTCCACCACCTTAACCACTCTGCCACCTCATCAGAACTATCAAGAAAAAGACAGGAGGAGGAATCTAAGGCCAGCAGAGATAGGGACACTATGGAGTTTTTAAATACTAAGCGGAAGCAGGGGCTGAATGAGCTCCCCCCTCACATCTAGTGAGGAGCTGGGGGAAAGACTTCAGGAACAGACCGTGTTTGCACAGACACACCTACTCTGCCTAGTTATGCAGCATGATGGGGCCACTTTCCCAAAATGACCAGTTTTGGCTGGTGGTGGGTTACAAATCACTTCAGGATTGAGTGGAATGAAATGTTATTATCCTTCCTGCATGAGTGAAGGGCAGCAGAACATACCTAGTCGGTCCTGATGGAGGGGTGGGTGGGTGAGGAATAGCTTTTATTGGACTTTGTAGAAGTGATTGAGAACATCACCCTAAACCAGTGGTCCCCAAACATTTCACACTGTGCCCTCTTAGCCATGGCTGTGGCCCCTCGGCAGCCGCAGTCAAAAACCGGGGCTGGGAGTGGGGCTGTTGCTTGCTGGAGAGAGGGGTGCAGACAGGGGTAAGGGGGTCGAGGCTGTGCTGGGAGTCAGGGGCCCAGGCTGAGGGTGGGGTTGGGGAAGAGCTGGGACAGTGTGGGGCTGAGTGGTGCTCCCTCCCTGCCCTCCATGGGGCCTGGCTTGGGCCCTGAGGTGCCCCCATGAATGTTCCTCTGTGTCTCCCTAGGAATCATGCCCCACATTTTGGGGACCACTGAACCCTACTGGCTAAGCAGGGGCTAGTGATGCCAAAACCCAGGGAAAGGAAGAACAGGGGCAGCAGCCCTGGCACCAGAACCATGGCCCCAAACACTTCTGCCTGCGGCCCTGCCCTCTTTCAACCCTTCCACGCCTTCCACCCACGGCCCCATCCACTGGGCACCTGTGCTTCACCCCTTCCCCACTGGCCCCACCCTGCTCACTCATTTACTCCTCTCCCTCCCCCCCCCCGCTGCAGCCCTGAGAGCAGAGAAGCTCAGTGTCCCTGCTGCAGCCCCTGGGCCAAAGCGGGGGATGGGAGCTCCTCTAGCACTTGGGACGACATGGGGAGACTTTTCCATGGGCCCCAGATCTGCGGGGCACTCGGTGATCAAAGAAGCACCCTGCGGCAGTGCGAAGGTGCACACTGCCAGTGTAGTGTCAGACACGGCTTCCTGGGGGGCTCCCACATTTCGCCCTGCTTGGACCCAGTGGGGGAACATTGTGGGGGGAGGGGCAAGTGTTGACACAAAGATACAGCTCACCCACCCCCAGCGTCCCTCCGTGGCCCCATAGAGGGTTGGGGGGAGCGAGGAGCAACACGAAGTGCCCCATCCGTCCTGGTAACTGTCCCCATCCAACCTGGGCTGTGCTGGGAGCATCAGAAGCTCCTGCTCTCTGCCCTCCCCTGATGCAGCCCGGCTGAGGAAAGTGACCTGGATGCAGGGAGCTCGGATGTGCTGGAGATATGTTGGGAAAAGGGACTGTCTGAATTGCCAAGGCAGGAAACGAACAATCTACAGCGATGTCATTAACCACAAACACACTCTAGCCATGCTCCAGCCAGTTGGGAAACGGGCAGGAATTCTTGCTGCTCAGCCATGGCCACACGTACAGAGCTGCACAGCAGTGAGTGTGCTGGGGAAGCTGGTGTGAGCAAACCACTGGAAATGACCCTTCAGTGAGAACAGAACCCGAGTGTAGAAAGGCCCCCGTGTTAAGTGGTTGTGGCTGAGGCCTTAGGGAGCTGGGGTATAACAACATAGGGGTCTTTCTGTGGAGGTTTGAGTCTTGCTAGGCAGGGAAGGCTGGTGTGTGGTGTCTCCATGGTTGTACTTTCAGTGATGCAGGTTTCTCTCTCCCATTGTTCCATGGGCATCCTACTAGATTGCCAGCTGCCGTTCAACTGCAGTGTGGAGACAGTGAGTGTGTGTGGGGAGAGACAGTGTGTTGAGGTAGGTAGGAGTGGATCATTATTATCCCTACTTGAAAGAGGGAGAAGCTAAGGCTGAGAAAGGAGAATTGACTTGTCTTAGGTCACACAGCCAGCCAGTGGCAGAGTTGGGAATAGGACCCAAAAGCCCTGATTTTCAAACTAACCATCAGATCTTGAATTTCATACACTGAATGACCTGAATAAAGTGCTCTCAGATGAGCTCCACACCAACAACAGTGCACAGTAATTATTCAGCAAGTATTTGAGGAGAACTACAATGTTAGAGAGAATCATGAACTGTTCAGAGACCATTAATGCAGAGAAGCAGCAAAATTCATCAAACATATGACTGGTTCTGACTTATTTCCTTGGTCTTAAAAGAGAACAACAAGGACCTGAGTCTCCTCCCTGTCAATAACCCCCTGCTCAGCCAATCAGGGTAGAGACTGAGGACGGGAGGCTGAGGGTTCTCACCAGAGAGCCCAAAGGATGGCCCAGGTCACCGGTGGGGATCACTGCCCAAGCACTATTTCAGCCCCACATTTTTGGGTGGACCTCCCACAGTGGGAGCTGCCGAGCACTCCCCTGCAACACACACACACACACCGCTCCTGGTGTTGGGAGGGGAACAGGTGAAAGGACAAAAGAAGCAAGAGACAAAGAGAAAGGAGGGAGGGATGGATGGAGGAAAAGGTGAAACCAAAAGGACAAACCCTAATGTCCCCAGTGATTCTAAGGGACAAAATCCCAGGTGTGGAATAAAATTCTGCCTCCTTAAGCTCGTGTTTTCCATGCCTAGAATTCAACTGTCACCTGATGGATCAGACTGAACAGGTTTCAAACCTGGAGGAGGCTCTTACCTTCTAAACAGGGACGGCTGTTTTCTAGTAAAATCAGGAAAAGGGAAGGAGAAAACTCGAAAGAGGTTCCTCCTGGCGCTCACGTCCGTGAACCCGAATACTCTCTCAGTCCTCAAAGAGAGACCTGGAGAAGGAGACTTGCTGAAGCAAAGCCACAGGGGTCTCTGAGGTTTCCCTGGCCCCTCGCCCCTGTCCTGCCTGGCTGATGTCAGCATCTCTCTGTGAGGTCACCACCTCCCCACCACCTTTGACCAATAGTCTGAGGTCCTGCAAAAGGCCTTTGTGATGTCACTGCCGCACCCCTCCCTGGCTGTGCTAATGTCCTGCCCCTGGCCAGGCACTTTGGAGGTTTGAGCTACTCCCTGTGGTCACCCCACTCAAGGAGCGTTCGTTCTAGGAAGGAAGCCGGTAGTTTTGGATCATCTACAAATTCTATCAGCTCACTATTTAGCAGATCATTTATGAATATGTTGACTAGTCCTGGTCCCAGTACAGACACCACTAGTTACCTGTTTCCATCCTGAAAACTGATCATTTATTCCTACCCTTTGTTTCCTGTCTTTTAACCAGTTATTGATCTGCGTGAGGACCTTCCGGAGGTGAAAGTAAGCCGGTATGTTCTGGTATGGGATACCGGCAAGAGCCGTTATGCTGTGCCAGCCCGGCCCGGCTTCCCCAGGCTGGTGATTTAAAGGGCCCAGGGCTCCCTGCAGTGGCCAGAGCCCCGGGCCCTTTAAATCGCCTCCCGAGCCCCCCTGCCGGAGCCCCAGGGAGCAAATCACTGCCGTGGATGCTGCTCTCTCCCGCTCTGCCAACACAGAGCAGGGGCGGCAGAAGCTTCCTTACAGTGGGGGGGGGGCACTGTTGTCCGAACTGTGGCACCCCCATGACACCCCTTCCCTAAGGACCCCCAATCACACCACCTCTCCCCCCGAGGCCACACCCACAGAACGCCTCTTCCCCAAGACTGCACCCTTCACCCCCCCCTCCATCATTTGTCCTAACAGCCAGTAAAGAGTGGTGGGGCCATGGCCCTCTAAACCCCCTGTTCCAGCACCCCTGACACAGAGCTAAGCAGGCAGCAGTGTGTGTGTGTGTGAGTGACAGAGTGCTGTGCTGTGTTGGCAGAGCGGTACCGGTGTGGTGCTCTGCTTTCTCCTTGTTGATATCACTCGGCTGCGTGTGTGAATTCCCTCTGTGTGCTGCCCCAGCTCTGCAGATAGCTGACACAGCAGACCCGACGAGAACCCCCAATAACCACAGAGTCCAGTAAGGTGCAAAGTCACGTCGACTAGGTTTATTGCGATCTCGGACACAATTGCAGTTCCCTGTAGGTTTCTTAGCCTAACTCAGGGCATACTACGAGAAAGTGCCTCTTGGCAAGGACCCGGCTTAGTGGCGGGACTTTCCACTCCCCCTACGGCCGGACAAAGGTTCTGCCCCTGGAGTGCATTCTTATACACAGATACAAACAAGTTACACATCACACCTGACGTATTGAGGTGCAACCTCTCTACGTAGCAAGTTACAACCCCTCTACGTATTAAGGTACCGCCTTCTACCTTGTACATGTTGGTTCGATCAAAACAACTCTATCCATCATTTTACCCTTTTGCCCCTGTCATTGGGATGGGTCGGCCTGTTCTCCTGTTATCTATGGAATGTTTCAGTACAGTGTGTTCTAGTGCTGTGTTTATGCTAGGTGAATATACGTTTATGCAGCATCAGCCCTTTTCGTGCCAGCTTCTGTGAGCAGGGCCTACCTCTGACTCACAGCTTAACTTTGCTTTATGTTAGCAAAGTCTTGACCATTACTTTAGTTCAGGCCTTAGGCCTCATATTGGGCCTTTATCAGGGCCTGCACTTACTACACCCTTAGAGTCCATCTCTCCTGGGATTAAGATGGCAGCAGGGCTGGCCTGGGTCATCTGACTTGGGCTCATGGAGCTAAAGCTGAGGGGCTAAAATCTGTGGTGCAGATATTTGTGTTCACGCTGAAGCCTGGGTTCAGAAACCCTCACCCCTCGTGGGGCCTCAGAGGTTGGGCTCGAGCCCATTTGTCTGCACTGTAATTTTATAGTCTTGCAGCCCGAGCCCCATAAGCCTGAGTCAGCTGACCCGGGCTTTGCGACAGGTGCCCTGGGTGAGTTAATCACAGTGTAGACATAACATTAGGCTACATCTCCAGTGCAATGAAACACTCTTGGCTGGCCCGTGTCGGATTAATTGGGGTCATGCGGCTTGGTCTGGAGTAAACTTGCAGTGTCCGTGTCTCGGCTCAGGCTCAGTCCCCTGCTCTAGGAGCCCAGAAGGGTGGGAGGGAGTTTAGCGAGTAGAAATGGTAAATCCTGGACTCAATGGCATTTCTCCACTGGTCTGTCTGCTCTGGGGTAGGGACAATAACACGTTCTGCTGCTTTCGTTATTTCAAAGAGTGGTTTAGGATTTTCATTCTCACACATGGTGCTCCCTTCCTCCTTCTATTGGGACTGGGAACTAGCCAACCAAAAACCCCACTAAGTTTTAGTAAGGGGCCAACAGTCCCTTACTCGAGCCGGCCCCGTGAGGGTCACTGATGTGCAGAGAAGGCAGCATGAGCTGGTCCCATGGTGTAACGGGCTGCACTCAGAACTTTGAATCCTGCAATCTGTGTTCAAATCTCAGTGGGACCTTGTGTGGGTTTGTGGTAAAGACCTGGAGCTCACAAAGCTCCACTTCCCTGTCTCCAGCTGTGCCGAACAAGTCTTTCCCCTCCTGCTGGGTGATTCAGGCTGTGGTGGGTCAGGGCTCTAGAAATGACACCTGAGGGTTGGGATTCTCATGGCTTCACCTGGTGCCCACAAGTCTGGCACTTGCCACTGTGCTTTCCCTCTTGCCCACCTGGTGCTTGAAGGAAGCAGGGCCAGGGCCAGGCTTCCTAGTCAGGGCTGGGCAGGTGGAAGCCCAGCAACTCTCCTCTGGGCATCTAGAGTGGAGGCGGCTGGTGCTGAGAGCTCCAAGGGAAGGCTTAAAAGCCACAGAGGCCAGGGCAAGAGGAGGGGAGGACCATGCCTATGTGTGGCCAGCAGACAGACACAGGGCCAGCCTGCTCCTGGTGGGGCCTCTGACCGTTCCCACTCATGGTGCTGACTTTGGAAGTGGAGCCGCCCATTTTCTTTGGCAAGTCAGGAAGGGCAAAGGCGAGACTGGAAGCACCTGGGGCTCATGCCCCAGCCTTTGTGACACCCAACCCCCAACTCCTTCCCGGGGCTCTAGCTGAAGCCAGAGCATTGGCCTGAGCGGCCAAGAAGAGGTTCCAGCCCTGAAGGGAGCAGGACTTGCAGCACAAAGTGAGCACAACCACGAGGGGACTCAAATCCTGAATCATCCGATCCACAGGGAGATGCCTTATCCTTTAGGCCACATGATGAGGGGATCTAAGCTCTTCTTTGGAAAAGCCGGACACTGTGTTTCTCAGGTCATCTACTGAGGGGGCCGAGATGCTCTGGACACAAGAAGTCGAGTTCCCAGCGAAACGTGCGACTTAATTCTATGGGGCCAGGTGCAGGGCTTTGGCAGGGAGGCTCAGGCATGTGGGATTGAGGTGCAGTGGATGGACCGGCTGTCTAGGTGCTTAGATTTAGTCTCCCTGAGGAGGAGGAGGAATCCTGCTGACAGGCAGTGGCTGTGCAGAAAAAGAGGAGGGGTTCCTGGGACTTTTTTTGCCTCGCTTTTGCCTGCCTGCTCACTCTTGTGGTGAATGGTAAAGATTTTTTTTTCAACAAGCCCAGGTAGCTCAGTTGGTAGAGCATCAGGCTCTTAATCTGATGGTCCAGGGTTCAAGCCCCTGTCTGGGTGCTCAGCTTTTAAGTTGCCTTGTGTGCCAGGAGCCAAATTCTGTTCACAGCCACACAAGGATTCCCAGAAGCTGTGGCCATTTCCTGGAATGGTTCCTTTCCTTAGCAATCAGGAGAGAGGCCACATCTGCAGATGCAGAAAGCGCAGTCTCTGGCCCCCAGGAAGTGCTGTGGGGCCAGGTGCTGAGAAAGCCCCCAGAGGGGGAGCAGCAGAGATGAGGGGAAGGGAGAGAGAGAAGCAATGAGGACGGAGTGCAAGTGTAAAGGGGGCATCTGGTCTGGCTATTGGGGCAAACTTCCCTGGTTTATACACAACCCTGGTGGAATTGGCCAGTGGAAGGATCTGAGTCCCCACCCCCTTACCCAGAGGCTGCCTGACCTTGAGGACTGTTAGGATACAGAGATTCAGGCCAGTCTGCAAAGGCCTGTACTTTAAGAATTTAGGTGTATTTTTATCACTTAGCTAGTTATAAAGATATAAAAGAGAGAATAAAAAATCACTGTCTGTCTGTGTAATGGCCTTCTCTCACTGTGACAGTCTGAGGCCTGGTTCTTTGGCTAAGCAGCAAAGGCAGCCATAAGCTGGGAAGTGTATGGTCACATCCTCACGTTCCCAACTAGTCACACTGAAATAAGGTGCTATTGGGCTGTGAGGAATACAATCCTGTCCTGATATTCCTATCACCTCCAGAGAAAGGGAAACTTAGTTTGGTAGCATCCTGTCTGGCAAGAACTCACTTATCAATAGACACAGCTGGAAAACCCTTATGTCTGTATAGCTGTAGTTGTGAAATCCTCCCTTCTGTATTGTTTTGTATGTTTATTTGCATGGTCTCTGTCTGGTTCTGTGATTGTTTCTGTCTGCTGTATAATTCATTTTGTTGGGTGTAAACCAATGAAGGTGGTGGAATATAATTGGTTAAATAATCATGTTACAGTATGTTAGGATTGGTTAGCTAAATTTCAGTAAAATGATTGGTTAAGGAATAGCTAAGCAAAACTCAGGTTTTACTATATAGTCTGCAGTCAATCAGGAAGGCGGGGCGGGGCGGGGGGGGGGGGGGATGGGACCAGGGACTGGGGATGGGGGAATTGGGATCCTGTTTTGCTACCGGGGGAAATGGAAACAGGGGATGGGAACAGAAACAGGGACACAGGCAAGGCTCTGTGGTGTCAGAGCTGAGAAGGGGACACTAAGGAAGGAAACTGGAATCATGCTTGATGGACGCTCACCCCAATAAACATCGAATTGTTTGCGCCTTTGGACTTCGGGTATTGTTGCTCTCTGTTCATGCAAGAAGGACCAGGGAAGTGAGAGGGTGAAGGAATAAGCCCTCTAACCCTGTCATTTGTTGCTCTAGGCTCCATTCACATCCCACTCCTGACACAATCACTGTCTTCTATCTGACAAAATAGCCTAATTTCAACCTCTCCTGTAACATTACACCACCAACTATTTAGCATTTGTATGAGAGAAGTTGTAAGGAATCCAAACATCTTCAAAAGTGGTGCATGTAGAGCCCCTAGCTGGGTAAATTCCAAGCTCCTTACCCAGAAGAGTCTTGGCGTGGCTTGAGGGGGGCAGGCTTGGCTGGTCAATATAGACGGGGAGGGAGAAGGGTACATTGACAGTGTAGAATGTGAGACTCATAAGCTGTGGTTATGTGCTCTGAGAGTTAGCCCCTTGCTTTACATTTAAGGTCAGGGAGGGATATTATAACCAAGTGTTCTGGCAAAACTTTTCCCCCGGCCTGGTCAGTGAATCCTATGGTGAGAAACTTTCTGTGCATTTCAGTTTCTTTTATTGTTGGATGGGGCCTGAGGTGCTGGAAGGGAAATGTCCATGGAAAACTTGGACATCACTCTTGTCCGAAAAAAGGCAGGTGTTAGACACAATCGCTTCTCGTATTCCCGTGGAATCCGAGTCTAGCTGAAGAATTTCTGTCTATCCTAGAGAGAATCATTCCATTGTAAATACAAATGAAATGAGATCTTCAGGTCGAGTCAGCGCCTTTTAAAAATATTTAGTGAGCAAAAAGCCATTCTTTGCCTTGTTGATAAGGACAAGAAGCCCTCTTTGCCTTTCCATTTAACATGCAAAATGAATGGAGATTTTCATTGAAAAACTTCTGGTTTTTAGGGGGAATTGAACCCAGGCCATGGCTGTTAAAACACCAGAACCCACTGCTTAAAGCACCAGGGAGGGCTGTTTTTTTCTGACAGCCAGTGTTGTTTTTCTCAGCCTCCTACTTCACCAATGTCAGACTCTGAGTGCAGTTAAGCTCTGGAATAGGCTCCCAAAGGCGTCTGTGGTGTCTCTGTCCTCAGAGGTTTTTAAGAACAGGTTGAACAAACCTCTGTCGAGGATACTCTGCATATACTTGGTCCCATAGACAACCTGCTCTGGCTCTATCTGCTACCTTCATCGTGTTTGGATGTAAAGGTGGGAAATTGGCCCCTCTTTCAAGTTTAAATGTTGTAACTTCTACATCTAGACCGGGGTGGCCAACCTGAGCCAACGTAACTGCCAAACGTGCACCTTTGTATGCAACTGCTGAGTCAGTTGTGAACCTTGCTACCATTATCATTATCCCTTTGAAATGATGATGGTGATGGACACTTGGCTCTATATCCCAGAGTGCCCTGGACGTCTGCAGGCTGCATTAGCCAATCCAACCATTTGGCACTTACAGATGGGCACCTCTGTATTGTGCCTGAGTCTTGTACAGCTATGAATGGCTGGTAGATGCCGATATTTTCCCCTCTTTTTAACCAGCACTAATACCCAGCCAGGCCAGGGCTGGGAAGAGAGAGAGAGCAGCAGGTTTCCCCTATTGTGACCATCTCGCTTTTTCTTGACTAGCTTCACCTCTGCACCAACTTGTTCTTTTCACATGTGAGCCTGGCTAGCTCAGTTGGCAGATCATCAGATTTTTTAATCTGAGGGTCCAGGGTTCAAGTCCCTGTTCAGGTGAAAAACTTCTTACTGTGATTATAAAAATCTGTCTTTCTGGAGTCTTGTTCAGTGTTACTCTTTCTCTCCAGGATTTTGCCTTTCCTAAGAAGGGCCTTCCTGTGGGGGGGATTGAAGGAGCAACTCCTTGACATCCCCTCTGTCCTTGCAGGCTGGAGGAATAAAGTCCTCTGGGCATATAGCATGTTCCTCCCCTGCAGACACAAACACACAGAATATTCATAAGGAATTAGAATCCACCACTTTCCTTGGGAGCTTGTTCCTGCCGTGAATCATCCTCGCTGTTGAATATTTGTGCCTTAGTTGTAATATGAATTTGTCTCTTTTCACCTTCCAGCCATTGGGTCTTGTTATGCCTTTCTCTGCTCGATTAAAGAGCCCTTTAATACCCAATCTTTTCTCTCCATTAAGGCCCTTCAACACTTCAGTGAAATCACCTTTCAATCTTCTTTTGATAAGCTAAACAGGTTGAGCTCGTTCAATAGCAAAGAGCAACCAAATGTTCTGAGGGCTGGAGAAAAATGTCTTCTAGGGAAAGTGGTGGATTCTCCATCTCCTGATGTCATTTAATGAAGACTAGCTGCCTTTCTGGAATGTGTTTGCCCCAAAAGTAGCTCTTGTGTCATACAGGAGGCCTGTGATATGCAGGGGGTCAAATAAGATGCTCTAATGGTCTCTTCTGGCCATAAAGGCAACTAATTTCTGAAAAACTGAGTGTAGCATTGGGAGCAGCATCTGATGTTTTCCTGTCTAGCCGGCTTGCTGCCTAGAACGAACGCTCCTTGAGTGGGGTGATCCACAGGGAGTAGCTCAAACCTCCAAAGTGCCTGGCCAGGGGCAGGACATTAGCACAGCAAGGGAGGGGTGTGGCAGTGATATCACAAAGGCCTTTTGCAGGACCTCAGACTATTGCTCAAAGGTGGTGGGGAGGTGGTGACCTCACAGACAGATGCTGACATCAGCCAGGCAGGACAGGGGCGAGGGGCCAGGGAAACCTCAGAGACCCCTGTGGCTTTGCTTCAGCAAGTCTCCTTCTCCAGGTCTCTCTTTGAGGACAGAGAGTATTCGGGTTCACGGACGTGAGCGCCAGGAGGAACCTCTTTCAAGTTTTCTCCTTCCCTTTTAGTGATTTTACTAGAAAACAGCCATCCCTGTTTAGAATGTAAGAGCCTCCTTGAGGTTTGAAACCTGTTCAGTCTGATCCATCTGGTGACAGTTGAATTCTAGGCATGGAAAACACGAGCTTAAGGAGGCAGAATTTTATTCCGCACCTGGGATTTTGTCCCTTAGAATCACTGGGGATATTAGGGTTTGTCCTTTTTGTTTCACCTTTTCCTCCATCCATCCCTTCCTCCTTTCTCTTTGTCTCTTGCTCCTTTCACCTGTTCCCCTCCCAACAGCAGGAGCGAGGTGTGTGTGTTGCGGGGGAGTCCTCAGCAGCTCCCACTCTGGGAGGTCCACTCAAAAATGTGGGGCTGAAATAGTGCTCGGGCAGTGATCCCCACCGGTAACCTGGGCCATCCTTTGGGCTCTCTGGTGAGAACCCTCAGCTTCTCGTCCTCAGTCTCTACCCTGATTGGCTGAGCAGGGGGTTATTGACAGGGAGGAGACTCAGGTCCTTGTTGTTGTCTTTTAAGACCAAGGAAATAAGTCATAACCACTTATATGTTTGATGAATTTTGCTACTTCTCTGCATTAATGGTCTCTGAGCAGTTCATGATTCTCTCTAACATTGCAGTTCTCCTAAAATACTTGCTGTGTAATTACTGTGCACTGTTGTTGGTGTGGAGCTCATCTGAGAGCACTTTATTCAGGTCATTCAATGCACATTGTAGCCCATGGAGGCCAAGGACCTGCAAATGTGTCTTCATGTGCCTTTTTTTAGTTGATGAAAACATAAACTAGACACTTAGAGGATTGGAACTGATTTCAGCGGAGGGACATGTTTGCTAGGTTTTTATGCATTTGCACAGGAAAATGTTGAGTGTTTCCATTCATTTCAGGTATCCCTAGTCAGTGGAGCTCCTGAACATAATAGAAATGGATATGCAATTATTTTTACCAAAGGAACAGGTTTGTGAGAGAGCACTCGGATTTGAACCCAGGGCCACTTGATCTGCGGTCAAACACTCTACCATTGAGTTATACCCCCTGACATCTACA
>NW_025423274.1:1106653-1175266 GCF_020497125.1 Mauremys mutica
GCCTGGCCCAGATCCTCTAGCTTTCCCCTGCTGATGCTAAGGCTTTTTCCCAGCTCATTTCACTACCCTCTGTCATGCAGGGGTTGCGGTTATCGCAGGTGTTACCCTAAATTGGGCCAGCTAGTCAGCGTAGGAAGCACTAATGACCCACCAGTCCGAGGCAGTAAAGGGCCCTTCCTGGGAAAGGCCATGTCTTGAAAAGGAAAAACTAAAGTCAAGGAGAGTCCTTCTAAAACTCTTTGGGGATATCACAGGAGAAAAGTGTTTCTTCACCTGACCAGGGACTTGAACTCTGGACCCTCAGATTAAAAGTCTGATGCTCTGACAACTGAGCTAGCTACGCTCACATTTTAAAAAAGGAAATTTTGTGCAGAAGAGAAACTAATCATGAAAATGAGGGCAGGAAACTATACAGAAAATCTGCTATTCTTGCTCTCTTAGCAGTCCTAGCCCCAGCCTGCTCCTCCATCTGGTGGCTTGAGGCCATATTCTTTTTTTCATTAAACATCAAATCCAGGAGAAAACACAGTTATACAAAGCAAAACAAAATCACAAACAGAAATCTCATTGGAAATACAAAAATAAAAAAGGAAAATGCAATTCCCATCACTTTATCGTGTCGGGGCCATTCCTGTATCGAGAGCACCCGCGAAGGTCCCTGTGTGTTTACGAGAAAACTGGAGGAACTCATACCACAGCCTGAACATGAAACTCAACTGCTCCCAGGTGCCGCAGTAAAACCCTTTCCCAGCTGTGACCTTGCACTCCATAGGATTTTATGAATATATGCTAATGAGTGTGAATATAAAGTGACTGGACTATGCTTCATGCAAAAGGTCTCTTGTAAGGTATCATTACAAAGCTTATAATCTACGGTGTGTGTTCATCCTATTTGTATGAACCGATCATTCTTGAATCTGAAACTAGAAATATGAACTATAACTCTGAGGTCCTGTTGTAATGATGCAAAGTATGGGCCATTTACAGTGGTTTGGACTCTTGATGGCTCCCATTAACCAGGACAATTGACTGTAGATGGCTCTGTCCTGCACCATCTGTGAATCAGGCCAGGAAGAATGAAGGCCTGGGGTCTCACAGGACATGTGACCATGTCACCTGGTACAGGAATCCATCTTAAACCTGGGGCTCTTCCTCAGGAGAGAGACAAAAAATTCCTGCCTTGTACCAAAGCTGTATAAGGGGGTGGAACTGAACAAACATGGCTGCAGTCATGAGACATCCCCAGCTACCACCTGAGCTGGAACAAGGACTATACCAGGAGAAAAGATTGGGCCCAGACTAGAAATAAGTCTAGTCTTTGCCTCTCAGTCTGTGCAGATGGGACCTTTCCCTCTAGTGCTGGAGGATTCTCCCTTCTCATCTACCCTTGTCCCAGGCAACACAACTGGTGGGAATCTTAAATGTACAGAGGAGACTTAGGAGCAGAAACCCCCCCCGACCTTCCATGCAATTGGCACTTATCCATCACTGAGCAGGATTGAGATTCCTGCAGGGAGACTGCTGGACCACATCCCCTCTGGGCATGAGCAAAGCAGCAGGGTGAAAAGAACTTGGAGATGCTGGGGATTGAACCCAGGACTTCATACATGCAAAGCATGTGCTCTACCACTGACCTATATCCCCAGATAGGCCATGTGTTCTATAGGTTACACTCAGAGCCCTCCTTTTTCCAGAGCATCCAGTGGCCTAAAAGCAGCATGAGGGACACATTCCCTGCTCTGAGGCCAAACCTGCTGTCCTGGAGGTTGCTGGTTCTTAGGGGTCACTTTGCAGCAGAGCCAGATTCGATGTGTGGGGCAGAGAGAGTGGGTGCCCTGGACTCAGGGTGCAGAGATACACTCAGCCCTCTCCCCTGCATTGGGTGGGGGGTGCTGCACACCCTGCTGGAAGGTAATGTGTCGGGGGGGGGGCACTGTGAGTCGCTCAACACCTGACCCTGGTGGCAGAAGTGCTGTGGGGAGCTCCAGGTGTTTCTAGGATCTGCTCTTTCTACCTGCCTGTGAAGTCCAGCTTTCCCCAGCACATTCACTGCGGTGCAATGGGGTCACTGTTTCCATGGCTGAGCAGCAAAGAATCACTCCCAGTTTCCCTTCTATCTGCGGCAGGATTAGCCTGTGTCAGTGATTAATGAGGTGGCTCTTATTGTAAATTGTTATTCATTCCCCACCTTGACAATTCACACAGTCCCTTTCCCATGCAGATTCCCAGCACCTCAGTGATCCTGGTAGCAGGGGTTGGGGCCTGAGACTTTCAGGGTCCTTTTTCCCCTCCACTTGGAGTGAACTCAGCTTTTCCCCCATCCCAGACAATCCATGAAATAACAACAGGGGCATAAAGAAAGAGGGGAGGGAACATCTCACAGCCAGGGCTGGATGTGCCCAGGGCCCCCAACTCATCCATTGTTTCCATGGAATTTGGCCCCCTGCTTTGCACAAGGGACAGAGAAAGATCTTGCTGTTCCTGTGTCTGTGCAAGGAAAATTGTGCTTCCCTAGGAAAGAGAGGCGGGAAATGGCCCCATGGTGGGACAATATCCTCAGGATTAAGACCTAAGGATTTAGGCTGAGAACTGGTAGAACTGCACTTATCTGGGATTTAACAAATTATCTTCCATGGAGCAGGGCCAGATCCAGCGTTTTTGCCACCCCAAGCGAAAAAAAATAATAAAATAAAATGTAAAAAAGCCACAATTTGCAGCACTTCAGCTCTACCACTACCGCTTGTGGGGGCAATTCAGTGGCAGGTCCTTCCCTCCAAGAGGGACTGAGAGGGCCAGACCTGCCTTTGTGCCTCCCCTTTCTAATGGCCACCCCAGGCTCCTGTTTGCTGCTCTGGTGCCAGCCCTGCCATGGAGACACTGGGAAGATGGGGGAAATCAGGAAAAACCCATCAATTTGTTTACACTGCAACTGAAGGTTTTTTTGATTTAAAGTTACTTTTCCCTCACTGGGAATTGAACCCAGCCCATGGCAGTGAAAGTGCCAAATCCTAACCACTGGACCACTAGGGAGGTGAGGATGGTAGTTTTCTTCTCACTTATGCTACACTTTCTTAGGCTACTTTCTAGCCACTTTCTGAAACTGCTCCATTGTCCATTCCCTGAGGGGGCTAAGAGCAGAGAACCCCTGTACTCAGGGTCACAACTTGAGCCCAACCCAAGCCACTGAAAAAAACTCAAATCATGCTTCAGCTTCCTCCAGCAGGATCACAGAGCCACACAAAGAAAACCCATGAGGAACAATCCTCCTCTGCCTTCATTTACCCCATTGCAACCCTCTCAGCAGCCGACTCTTGCGGGAAGGACTGAGCTGATAGGAGCTCTGGCATAGAGACCAAGGGAGGGGTGTTGCTCCCCCTGGGTGAGAGCTGATCACAGTCTGACTCTGTGTAACGGGGCTCTGAGCTTTGCCATCTTGTGAGTTCTGTGTCCTCAACAAGCAACCACAGTGCTGACCCCTCCAGATCCTTCTGCTGGGAGCATGGGGATTGCACGACAGCTGCAAGCCCTTTTTCCCTTTCCTTGTCCTCCTCGGCTTCCCCAGACCTTCCCCAAAAATGGTTCTATCAGGCGCTGGAGGGATCTAAGGACCTGCAGGTTTCCCGAACCCACCTCTTAAGGCAAACAGTGATTCCCTTCTCTGACACTCCTGGGCCTGGGCTTCTTTTGAGTTTTTCCCTAGGGGACCTGATTCCCTGTGAAAATGTGTGTGTGGCGTGTGGGGAACTGGCTTGTCTGCCCCCCTCTCTGGGAGCTGAGAAGCTTTTTCAGACTCTCCCCCACTAGATGAGTCCAACAGCACCTCCCTCTGGTGGTAGGAGAATCCTAAATTCCACCCTCCCACCCTGGTTACTCTGACCAGCTGACGGCGGCAGCATGCTAAATCAACCCCAGCTCTCTGGGCTAGAAAGCAGCATCTAACCAGCCTTGTGACAGCTCCGGTTTGCTCGCTGGAGATATAACGAACCAGGAAAGAAGGCAAATGTCAGACAGGGAACCTCAGCTCACAAATAAACACCCTCAGGGCTCCTTCTACATGGAGACTGGGCAGTTGACTGACTTTAAATCTAGCTAGCTCCATTGGTAGAGCATGAGGCTCTTAATCCCACCATCATAAATCCAAGCCCCATGGTGGGTGGTAGTGACAGCCCTTAGGTGTCACTCTTCTGCTAATAGTCACAGACCAAAATGAAACAAACTCTCTATGCTCTTCGGCAGGTCATGTTTCTTCCTCTCTCTCAGCTTCAGTAAAACATGAAGAGAGACCAAACTGACATTTGCATCCTCTGTTAAGAGAGGAATTTCTCCTCTTCCATTCTAGCCCAGGCAAGAAGAGGGGATAATAACCATTTAACGGATGTCTGCAGAGAGAAAAGTTTGGTCTTTATAAATAGGACGATGATCAATTAGTCTCCATGTCCACTGACGGTAGGACAAGAAGTAATGGGCTTAATCTGCAGCCAGGGAGATTCACGTTAGATGTTGGGAACAGCTTTCTAACTCTGAGTGTAGTAAAGCTATGGAATAGGCTCCCAAGGGTGTCTGTGGAGTCGCTGTCCTTGGAGGTTTTTAACAAAAGGTTGAACAAACCTCTGTCAAGGATACTCTCCATATACTTGGTCCCATAGACAACCTGCTCTGGCTCTGGTTCCCTCCTTCTGCTCCCTGCCTGGGCCCGCTGCTGTGGGCACTTGACCCCACATGGCCCTGATGCATCATCTCTGCTTGGCCCTGCCTCAGCAGCGAGGGCTGGATTTCATGACCTCTCCAGGGCCCTTGCAGCCGTACAGCTCTGTAATTCGATGCCATCGCAATGTAATAGAAACAACAACAAAAGTGAAAACACCCCAATCTAGCATCTAACAATTCAGCGTGAACTGACATTCCACAGCACAAAGTGACAATACGTAGGAGTGCAAAGCCCGACAATTCAGCGCCATGCAAATGAACGCCCCATAGGGCAAAATGACACACTGCAAAAGAGCTCAGCTCAAACCGACACAACACAAGGCAGTGCAAAAACCATACAACACGAAACAATGTGTCAGAGTGCAAAGTGACTGTGACGGTGCTGCCCGTGGGAGCCAGCTGAGGTTACTTAATTAGGGTGAACTGCAAACCAAACAGGGCAGACAAACCCCAAATGCTGGTGGTTATTCCAATACTTAGATTTACCAACCAGCACAAAACAGCTTCTACAGTACCTTACTGGTTACTTAGAAGTCCAAACCATGCAGTTCCCTTAAAGTGCCCAGCCTCAGGCCTCCGTCCAGACACACCTGTCAGATATGATGATGATTCCTAAGAATCTTACTTCATCATATAAAAGAAAAGGTTCTTCCAATCCCAAAGGATCAGCCACATACCCAGGTTCAATTATAATTTAGATCTTACCCAAAATACACGCTATAGCCAATTCTTATTAACCAAGCTAAAATTTATTTTAAAAAGAAAAGAGAGAGAGTGTTGGTTAAAAGATTAATCTACAGACAGACTTGAATTCAATTCTTGAGATTCAGATACACAGCAGAGATAAGCTTGTAGTTGCCAAAAGTCCTTTTAGAAATAGTCCATAGGTTATAGTCCAATGTCCATATTCAGGGTGGCTCCAGTCAATGACTGGGGATCTCAATCCTTGTGGCTTAAGGTTTCCCCCTCTTGAAACCCAAAGCAGATCTGAGATGAAGAAGGATCGTGTCCCAGGCTCCTTATACATTTCCAGCAGCCTTTTGGCCTGAGAAAACAATAGGCTCAACTCCTTCTCCCAAACATCCTGGCAATTAGCACAGAGTAATTTATCCATTAAACAGTTCAAATACAGGTTAGCACAACCTTCAAAGAGACACAGAGACAATAATACAATTTCACTCAAGTATCATCATAAATGTTAATATTCCTTTTTTGATCTTTGAATTAAAACGATAGCAATAGACAAGACTTGTTTGCTGCCATCACAAGACCTGAGCAAACATCTCCCCTTCTACCTCTAACAATGCAGACTTGCATTTCAAAGCTCTGTTCATTTACATATTTTCCTAACCAGTCCTTAAGGTTCACCCATGGGTCAGGTCAGTCTGTGAGTTAATTAACTCTTTCTGGCCCTGTCATCTTTCAATGAGATATTATATCACAGTCACAACGTCACACCCCCAACGCAAAATTGATGCAGGAAGGGATGACACAAACATCACTGACTGCATCCCAAAAGCTCCCCATCCTGGGTTTTGTTTTATTACAGCTTGTATTGGGTTAGAAGCCATGTCACTGTATAACAGAAATGGTTTACTCAACTTATGTTCAATAACATGATTGAATCTTTTTATGAACTTAAGGTAAAACTTGGTTAGAACAATAGTGGATTGGATCTGCTCTTGCAGCAGGGTTCCTGTATGTTTCATGTGATCTTGCCAAGAGCTAAAGAAACTAGCTATTTTATTTATACAAGCTTTGGCAAATGCCTGGAACCCAATTAACATTAAACCAATGTAGATATTAATGTTGTTCATTGTACAGGAATCTTGGCATTTAGCCATGCAAGCAATATGGTAGTGTGCCTCAGTTTCCCTTTTAACACAGCACATTAGGTCTGGAATGTCTTTTCTCCTATGAAAAGTTCCAAGACTGTTTATAGGCACTAACAGTGAAACATTAATATAACAAGGCCTTTTAACATAAAGTGGGTTCTTATGCATTACTTTTAACATGTTCAAGGGATTTACCATAAGATTAGGCACATTGTACATTTTTACGTTTCTTGGTAATAGCAACACATTAGTTACAAACATTACCATCAGCAATAACAACAAATTTATTGCAGGTGTCCATCTACCATCATGTTTGCTATGCCACACCTTTGGCTCAATACCATTGGGGTTTGGGCCTTTTAGGGTTACCCTGTGGCTTTCCTTTGCAAAATTAAGTTTTTTCTTTTCTCCTTGTCCTGAAGGATTAAACCCTGATTTCTTTTGTTTAACAGAATTCACTGGCTGATGGGGTGGGCTCTGTTTGCTAACAGCTATTAGCAAGTCTTTCTTCTCCCTGCCAGCCAAGTAATTTGCATCAACACAGACACTAGCTTTTAGATTTTTAGCTGCTACCCATTCCAAGGCTGGACTTTGTTTTACAGAGATATCACACAATTCCAAATAGTTTGAGGGTGAGAGTTCACTTGCTTTCCCCTGCATCCTTAAGCATTCAGCCATAAAACTGTTCTGCTTTGAAACACCAGTAACCAAATTTCTTTTTAAATCCTGAAGCACAGACTGGTTACTTACAGAATCAGCATGGAGACAGTCCTGTCCCAACACCATTGTTAGGTAAAAAGCAAGTCCTACTCACCTCTCCAGCACCCGAGTTTGTGCGGAGTTGGTATAGGGCTCAGAAAACTGTCAGAGACCAGACAACAATTCGTTGATCAACGGGCTCACACCATCCTTAGCTTAAGAGCAAAGCTTCGGAGTAAGTGTGGCAAGTTTATTAGGGGTGAGCATCAATGTTTATACACAGAAGTAAACAAAGTGATTAACAGATCATAATGGTCATGCATAATCAATCAAAATTCTACAGGATAAAACAGGTTAAAATGTAAATTAGAAAAGACAAAGGAGGAGATGGCTACTTATTGGGAGGGGGGAGGTGTCAGGAGTAGTTCGCAGGTCAGAGTTTTGATTAAAAGTTTCAGACAGAGACATCAAGTCTGGATTAAGTTTAAACTCATGAAAAGTTCAGACTCAACATTCCTCCATTTGTAGCTTTGGGATAATTATTCACCAAACGCTACACCCCATTTTAAGGAGCCAAGGGCCGCTTGGCAATTTCAGCCTGGGCCAACTCGAAGAGAGTAAGGCCTTTGGCTGAAGTAGGAAAAGAATAAACTGACCCACATGAGTTTATGAGGGAGGGGACACACTGGATGCAGCAACACAGTATTATAAGGATTACTATGGCCCCAACAATACCCACCAAGAGTTTTTTAACCCACCCAAATCCAGGCAACCAATTCCATAAGGCTCCCCACCAATCATAAGGTGGCTGGCCAGAGGAGTAGTTCTTAGCCATTTCCCTTAGATGTTTGGTACGTTGAAAAGTGTCAGGGTAAGTGTCGTTTACAAAAACACAGCATTCTTCATTTATGAGGGCGCAAGTCCCTCCTTGGGCTGCTAACATTATGTCTAAAGCCATTCGGTTTTGCAAAGCTAACTGGCGCAGCTGGGACATTTCCCCGGCCTGATTCTCAAATAGGGTCGCAGTCTCATTGGTTAAAGATTCTAGTAGTCCCTGTAGACGGATGACACCACCCCTCAAGCTAATAAGACCAGCCCACCGCTGCCACGACAAACCATCACGGATATTAATATCTCTGAAGGTTTCACGGATGTTACGAACGTGGGGAAAATGGGGGGGGGTGAGGGAGATGCGAGAAGGTGGTGTGAGCCACGCTAAATAACATGACCCTGCCCAATCAGGGGAGAGAAAGTAATAAGCTTTGGGCCCGCACACCCAGTATGTTCCATACATTGCGTTTCGGGTATTCCATTTTTCAAAGTAGGAGGTAACCCACCACCCGTTGGACCACTGTTCCCCTGGTAATGCAGAGGGGTCGTTGTGTGAACCGCAGAGGCACAATTTGGTAGTGGTGTTTTCAAAGAGCAGTGTAGTACTGCTTGAGCAGTTGTAGAAGGCAATCGTATATCCCTTAGCAATTAGTTGGACACCCTCATGATCTGAGCAGGGTTTCTTAAAAGCTGACTCTGAAGGCTTGTGAGGGATCCACATATGGGATAAGTGGGATGCGCAAGGCTTGAAGCCAAGGTTTTTACTAAAGGCGGTGCCATTAAAATACATGTTGCATTTACTGGTTCCCACAAAAGTTGACCCTTTTTCTTTAACAAAACACAGTGATCCTGTCTGATTTGTTACCCTGAGATATCTGTTAATTGGCACTCCTGTTTTGTCCCATGTAAGATTGTGTTGGACTGGATCTTTTATTCTAGCCGGTGGCATCCAAGTCATATTAGCAGTGGTCAGGGGAATGGGTGTGAAGGGGAGTCCCTGTTCTGCATTTACTGGAAATTGAGTACATACCCAGCAATTACTTCTATTTCCTAAAATACGAGTTTTAACCTCGTGGGAATATCTAATAAAAGCATTATCTTCATAAGCAGAAAATAAACTAAAAAGGCATAATAAAAAACATACAGTTGTCAGAATAAAAGGTCCTCTCATTTTTTTCGAGTCAATTTAAGTCTGATGTCTGAAAGAGGTAAGCTGGTCCACTGCTCAGAGGCAGTGTCCTTAGTGGTGGCAAGAGCTGCTGGTCCGTCACTGTGGTCCACTACGGCTGGCTTGACGTGGGAGTGGTGGATCCAGGATTTGCGTCCTTCCAGGAACACTGCAGTCTGGGTTGTTAAAAGAACCTGGTGGGGTCCAGTAAACCTCGGCTGGAGGGCGTCGCCACGAACGAACTTTTTGGCCCAGACGAAGTCCCCTGGTTGGAACGGGTGGATCTGTTCTTCCAGCGGCACGGTCTGGGAAAACTGTGAGGCTTTCCAAAGGGTACGGAGGCGAGCCTGTAGGGAGAGAAACTGGCACGCGGTCATATGATCCCCTCCCAATAGTGAAACATCAGCACGTGGTAGCGCCCCGCCTTTGAAAGGGGGGTGTCCATAGAGCAGTTCAAAGGGGGATAATCCCAATACACGGGTTGGGCGAGTGCGAAGGTGAAACAGGACCAAGGGAAGTACCTGAGGCCACTTTAACCCTGTTTCCTGACAGTATTTAGCCAATGTAAGCTTAAGCTCCCTATTCATACGCTCAACTTTCCCGCTAGACTGGGGGTGGTAGGGTGTATGAAAGGAGTGTGAAATGCCCAGTCCTTGTTCTAAACGGCCAAGGACATTACCAGTAAAGTGGGGTCCACGATCTGAATCAAGTATGAGAGGGATGCCAAAACGGGGTACAATGTCTCTAAGGAGGATCTTCGCCACTGTGGCAGCAGTACAATTAGCAGTAGGAAAAGCTTCGACCCATGAAGTCAGAGGGCAAACCAAAACAAGGAGGTGTTTTTTCCCAAAAGCCTTTGGCATATCTGCAAAGTCAATTTGAAGATGTTGAAATGGAGCAGCAGGTGGCGGTCTTCCACCCTTAATTTTGTTAAGAGGCGGAGCAGGTCCATTTCGCTGACATGTGCTGCATGCTTTCACTATTGACAGGCAGTAGGGTTGAATGCCTGGAGCATACCAAAAGCGAGCGATGGTGTCCACAAGGGCGTGCGTGCCGTAGTGACCCCCCTTATCATGGTGCCAGCGAACTGCCACGGGGTATGTGGAGCGAGGGAGGCAGGCTCGGCCATCCGGCATAAGCCAGGTCCCTTTGACCAGAGTGGCTCCGAGGCTCTCCTACGACTGTAGTTCAGCAGCGGGTACCGGTACGGGGTGCGGTGGAGTAAAGGAGGAGGTCACAATAGCCAACGTGGGCATGGCTAAGGGTAAGACGGCAGCCGCCTTGGCGGAGGCGTCAGCCAGGGCATTCCCACGGGTGACGGGGCTATCATCTTTAGTATGGGCCTGGCAATGAACTACAGCCAGGACCGAGGGTTCTTGGAGGGCATCCAAAAGCTTGTGGATGAGGGGGAGGTGCTGAATGGGTTTACCGGCAGCTGTCTGGAAACCTCGAAACTTCCAGAGGTGGATGTGACAATGCACAACTCCAAAAGCATACTTGCTATCAGTAAAAATGGTAACGGTCTTACCAGCGGCCAACTGGCAAGCTCGGGCCAGGGCATAGAGTTCGGCGGCTTGGGCTCCCCAGTTGCCTGGCAGTGAGGCGGCCTCTTGAATGTCCCATTCAGAGGTGACTGCATAACCGGTGAAACGCTTGCCATCAACATAGAAGGAGCTTCCGTCCGAGAAGAGGATGCAATCAGGGTTGTCCAGTGGCACGTCAAACAGGTTGTTCCTTATCTGTAAGATGCTATGAACTACTTCCACACAATCGTGCTGATCCTGGAGGACTGGCAGGTCAGGAAGCAAGGTAGCTGGATTAAGGGGCCCACACCTTTCAAAAATTAGGTTAGTGTCTTCTAGGAGTTCAGCCTCTAGCTGCTGCTGACGATGGGCCGAAAAGACTTGGGTCGTGCCCCTACGCAGAAGGGCTGACAAGGCATGAGAGGTCCAGACCATGGTAAAATGACCCAGGGTCAGGCTCTTTGCCTTTGTGATCAGCAGGGCAGCTGCTGCCAGAGTCCGGGTGCAGGATGGGGTTCCCTGAGCGACAGGGTCGATCTGCTGGGAGTAAAAAGCAAGCGGGAAATGGTGGGGCCCGCTCAGCTGGGTAAGGACGCCACTAGCAATTCCGCCCTTCTCGTGGACAAAAAGGTGAAAGGGTTTGCTGTAATTGGGGGGGCGGAGAGACATGGAGGAGGCCACACTGTCCTTGAGTAACTGAAAGGCTTGGATCGTGTCTGGGGACCACTGCAAAGAGTCAGGAGCAAGGTTAGCAGTGAGTCGGTGGAGTGGTTTGCTCAACTCCCCGCAGGACGGCAACCAAGGTCGACAGAAGCCAATTAATCCTAAGAAACCTCGAAGTTGTTTCTTGGTGTTTGGCAGAGGGCAGTTTTGGATAGTCTTTATGCGGACTGGGTCCATTTGTCTCCCCTCTGGGGTTAACAGGAAACCCAGATATCGAACCTTCTGTGAGACCCACTGAATCTTGTTAGGGTCTACCTTGTGGCCTCTGGTGTGTAGGTATAATAAAAGTGCCTTACCATCGATGCGGAGGGCGGCTTCTTCGCGGTTACCTAGTAGGATGTCATCTACGTATAGGACTAACGTGGATCCCTGCGGACTGGTGAAGCCTTCCAAGTCGTGGCGTAGGCATTGGCTGAAAATCGTGGGGCTGTCTCTGTAGCCTTGAGGAAGTCGTTGCCAGACATAACTTTGTCCCTCCCAGGTGAAACCAAAGAGATATTGAGAGTCTGGGTGCACAGGAATGCTGAAAAAGGCTGATTTTAAGTCAATAACAGTGAACCATTCAGCATCCCAGGGGATTTGGCTGATGATAGTAGCTGGATCAGGAACTACTGCATGAAGAGGGACCACATACTGATTAATAACCCGTAGATCCTGTACAAAGCGCCAACGAATAGGGTCTCCGTCCTTTTTAGGAGGCTTTTTGACAGGCAGTATAGGGGTATTACAGGGAGTGCGCTGAGGGCGGACTAGCTTTTGTGCAATGAATCCCTCGACAATGGGGCGGATGCCTTCCCGGGCTTCCAGCGACAGGGGGTATTGGGGGACTGACGGGGGGGCTAAGGAGGGCTTCACTTGAATCCTTACTGGCTCTGCCGAAAGGAGCAGGCCAACATCAGTGTCAGAAATTCCCCAGAGGGTTGAAGGCAAGTCAGTGAGGTCAGGGGAGAGAGGGGGGGGGGTTTCCCAATTACCCTGAGTTAGGGCCGAATCTCCTAACACTGTCATCAATAATCCTACCCCTTCAGGAGTGCAGGTTAAAGTAGCCTCAAGCTTACAGAGTAAATCCCGGCCCATCAAAGGGATCGGACAAGCTGGGGAAAAAAGAAAACGGTGAGAAAAACATTTATCAGCATAAATAACATTTAGAGGCAAAGTGAGTCCCAGAGACTGTGGGTTGCCTTCCACCCCAGTTGCAGTTTTAACCTCAGAGGATAGCCAGGGAGAGGGGGCATGATTTAAAAGAGAGAAAGTAGCTCCAGTATCAATGAGGAAACAGACAGGCAGTCCCTGGACTGAAAGGGTTAGACGAGGCTCTTTGCTGGGAGGGGAGAAAGTGAGGAAAGAGCCGGCTAAAGACATTAAGGAAATAAGACCATCACATTGTTTGCCTTCGCCCCCGGGGTACCGTCATTGAGAAGGCTGAGTTTGTTGCAGCTGCTGCTGTTGCCCGTAGTTGATCCAGGCCTGAGGAACGGGCTGGGCTGGTGGTGCAGCGGTGTATTTGTCCCTGGTGTAAGTATCTGCGGATGCGACTGGACCCTCTGGGCGTCCCCAGGGGCATTCACGTTTAAAGTGACCGGGCTGTCCGCACTGAAAACAATTTCCTGATGGCTGGGGTTGCCAGGACCCTCTTCCCCGAGCACCCTGAAATCCCCTGCCACGGCCACGGCTTCTGCCTCGAATACCACCGCGAAAAGCTAAAGCCATCAACTTATATTCTTCCTTTTTCTCTTTCTTTCTGCTACTTTCCCTTCCTTTCTCCCATGCAAAATCAGCTACGTCCAACACTGAAGTGACTGACTCACCTCCCCAACCAGGGCAAAACTGTAAGAAATAATCCCTTACAGGGGGTACTGACTGATTCACAAAAAATGAAATAAGAGTAGGGTGGTCTGCTTCTCTCTCAGGATCCATCTGAGTGAACATTCGGGCCCCCTCCAATAGCCTCGACCAGAACTTTCTGGGTGGCTCATCAGATTCCTGCCGAATCTGCATGAACTTAGCCTGATTAGGCGAGCGGCGAGCCATTTCTTTGAGTCTCTCTAACAATCGCTCTCGATCTACCCGCAGCTGAGTCAGCCTTGGCTGACTCCAGTCTAGGGGATTCCAGCCAGCGGCTTGATCCCGCCTATCCATCCAAGTGGTATTAACCGCATCGCTATCCCCCCATGTCCTTTCTGCCATCCACAATCTACTACGTTCCTCTCCGGTCAAAACTCTACTTAACAACTGATCTACATCCGTATAAGTAGGATTATGACTTGAAAACAATCTTTCTAAAAGTTCAGTGATCCTTCGGGGATTTTCCCCAAAGGACCCTGACAACCGTCCCCACTCTTTCAAGTCCCATTCTAGCCATCCTTTATATTCCACAATATTGGTATGTTGTATCTCGCCATTATTGTTCACAAAAGGTTGGTCGTGCACCTGTAAAGGCATTTCTCTACTCACAAAAGTTTTGGCAGAGGCAGCCTCTGGGCTATCCTCAGGAGAGGGGTGTGCACCCTGCTGCATCTGCTTGATCTTTTGCCTAGTAACTACTCCTCCCGAGGTGTGCCCCTCTATTTCCTCCTTATCACCCTGCAGAGATTCCAATTTGGAGTCCTGCAGATTCCCCTCTGCACTCTGGAGAGAGTCCCCTTGCGGAGGAATAGGGGCAGGTGCAGTGGGGACCAACTGACGAGTTAAAACACGCCGTGGTTTACACCCTTCATCGAAATAACATGGAGGGGGTTCACTCTCGGAAGAATACCTGACTGCCATAATTTTTAAAGATTTCCACAGCTCTGCTGCTGTGTCCCAACAAAACCAGTAACATAACTGTCCCGGATGGTCTTTTTCGATCTGGCTCCTTACTCCTCTTAAGGCAGCCTGTTCGAAAGAGCCATACGAAGGCCACCTCATCTCCGGGTCGGCCAATACCGCGGTATACCCAGTCCAATTCCTTACACACAGTGTGTACAACTTCCTCCTAGACATTCCTGTCTGTACTGGGAGTTTCCCTTCATTCCATAACTTATTTACAATCCCCAGCGGACTCTCAAGAGGCACGCTAGTCCCTTGACCCATGGTGTCTGACAGGAGCCCTCCAACTGGCGTTTATCCTGCTGTCCAGTACACGACCCCTCAATATTGAATTGGCTGGGAGAAATCTCCCGTGGCGCCTGCCAATTCGTATATGAGTGGTCTGACCACTGGACAGAGGCACCGCACCAGAAGGAATCCCGGACGAGCCCCCAAATTGTTAGGTAAAAAGCAAGTCCTACTCACCTCTCCAGCACCCGAGTTTGTGCGGAGTTGGTATAGGGCTCAGAAAACTGTCAGAGACCAGACAACAATTCGTTGATCAACGGGCTCACACCATCCTTAGCTTAAGAGCAAAGCTTCGGAGTAAGTGTGGCAAGTTTATTAGGGGTGAGCATCAATGTTTATACACAGAAGTAAACAAAGTGATTAACAGATCATAATGGTCATGCATAATCAATCAAGATTCTACAGGATAAAACAGGTTAAAATGTAAATTAGAAAAGACAAAGGAGGATATGGCTACTTATTGGGAGGGGGGAGGTGTCAGGAGTAGTTCGCAGGTCAGAGTTTTGATTAAAAGTTTCAGACAGAGACATCAAGTCTGGATTAAGTTTAAACTCATGAAAAGTTCAGACTCAACACCATGGTCTTTCCAACAGGCTGGCCACACACTGCCACCTGGTTATATGGCTGCTCAACTTTCTTAACAGCTTCTACTCCATCTGAGACCTTCTCTAAGCTACCCACACTGGATCTCTCAAAAGGAAAGTTAGTGGATCCATTCACAACAGAAAATTTCTGGCTGTTAGGAAATGAAACTTTTTTGATTAAATTACTTTCACACCCTTCAGTCGCAGTAAACTGCTTGCACAGATTACCAGGAGGATTTCTCTCCTTAGCAGCTTCTCTAAGCAACAATTTACCTTTCACAGAAATTCTGCTCTTACCCTCTTCACCCAGGGCTTGCTCTAAAGGAACACTTTCCTGAGCCACAACAGACTCTTTCTGGGTTTTACTTACATCCATGATTACCTTTGGCCCTTCAGGCAGATTTCTAGACAATTTCCTTTTAGGCAAACCTACAGACTTTCTAGATAACAGGTTAGAAGCAATCTCCTTCCCTTGGCCATGAACTAGTTCAGGAATCTTTTCCTTCTTGCTACAAGTTGTTAAACTGTCAGTAGGTAACACACTTAAATCACCTTCATGCTCTCCTTGTGCCCTGGCTAGGGTATCACCCTGATCAGACAGCGTTGCTGCACCCTTTTCCAACCACACATTAGCAACTGGCAAACTATAAGCACCAGAATTGTCTGGTCTCTGGGATTTTGCTAAGACACTAACTGGATGCAACCTAGTTACAGTGCCATTCTCCCCAGCAGACACAAACTTAGGACCGTTCCCTTCCTGGGCTTTAGCTGTATCCACAACCAACTCTGAGACAACTGCACTATTCTCAACCATCACAGGCTGAAAGGCACCTTGTGTCTGCTCCACAGACACAGAAGAGCCGGAGACACATTCTCCTCCACTAGACACACAGCTTGGAATGTTACTTCCCTGGTCCCAGCACACAGGGCTGTTCACAGACAACTGCTTGGAGACCCAGGTAGCTCCCTCCATAGGCAAGTCAATACCCCTGACAGACACAGGCACATTCCCTCCACTGTCACATTTCTCCACACAGGACACAGGTAAGGGATAGGGACACTCATCTTTCACTATCCCTCCCTTCCCAAACTGCTGACTGGACAAAGCCATCAGCTCACAAGGCTGCCTAGGCTTATTCAGACTTTCCCTGCCAGGCACATTGCCACTCCCAACAGATAAACTGCTGCTCTTTTCACTACACTGAGCTACTTCCAGCAAATCACAGTTACCCATTTTAGGTTCACTTTTACAAGCTGTACTAGCCACCAATCCATCACCCATCACAGATCTACCCTTTCCTTCCTCAGTTAGGGCTTTCACCTGACCATCTACTTTAATCTGCTTCTGAGAAATATTCTCCTCACCAATGAGATTTTTCTGCTCCTGATCTAATTCCAGATTCACTTCTGAGACATTAGACAGACATTCAGAAACTTCATTCACAGACAAACAGCTATTTCCCACCAGGTTAGAATCCCCCTCTGCATAGCCATAGCAAAACTGGTTAAACACAGAAAACTGCCCAGAGTAATACCACATATCCACACAGTTATAAACTGGATTTTCAAGAGGATACAGTTTCTGCTGTTCTTCCCTTGCTTTTTTGACTTGGAGCTGGAGTCTAGCAGTTTCTTGTTGCATTTTCTGGGTCTCCTGTTCCAGCTCCTGTTGCCTCTGTTGAGCTTTCTCCTCAGCAGTCAGTAGCTCCAGACGCCCCTTACGAGCTCTTTCTTCTCTTCTTTCTTCTCTCTCAGCAGCCTCTTTCTCCAGCTGGGCCAAGGTTTGCTTCTCTTTCATTCGAATTTCTGCCAGTTTTTGCTCATATTCAAACTGCAGGCTGTCCATCAGGGCTTGCAGATTCATTGCTTCTGCTGTTGCTCTCTGGCTCATGGTCTTTAACCAACCAAACTCTCAATACCAAAATTCCAATTTGGATAGCGCGGGGTTCTGACCCAAAGTTTAATTGACCTGGTTCTGTGGATCCTTGCACGACTACGCCACTGTGACGGTGCTGCCCGTGGGAGCCAGCTGAGGTCACTCAATTAGGGTGAACTGCAAACCAAACAGGGCAGACAAACCCCAAATGCTGGTGGTTATTCCAATACTTAGATTTACCAACCAGCACAAAACAGCTTCTACAGTACCTTACTGGTTACTTAGAAGTCCAAACCATGCAGTTCCCTTAAAGTGCCCAGCCTCAGGCCTCCGTCCAGACACACCTGTCAGATATGATGATGATTCCTAAGAATCTTACTTCATCATATAAAAGAAAAGGTTCTTCCAATCCCAAAGGATCAGCCACATACCCAGGTTCAATTATAATTTAGATCTTACCCAAAATACACGCTATAGCCAATTCTTATTAACCAAGCTAAAATTTATTTTAAAAAGAAAAGAGAGAGAGTGTTGGTTAAAAGATTAATCTACAGACAGACTTGAATTCAATTCTTGAGATTCAGATACACAGCAGAGATAAGCTTGTAGTTGCCAAAAGTCCTTTTAGAAATAGTCCATAGGTTATAGTCCAATGTCCATACTCAGGGTGGCTCCAGTCAATGACTGGGGATCTCAATCCTTGTGGCTTAAGGTTTCCCCCTCTTGAAACCCAAAGCAGATCTGAGATGAAGAAGGATCGTGTCCCAGGCTCCTTATACATTTCCAGCAGCCTTTTGGCCTGAGAAAACAATAGGCTCAACTCCTTCTCCCAAACATCCTGGCAATTAGCACAGAGTAATTTATCCATTAAACAGTTCAAATACAGGTTAGCACAACCTTCAAAGAGACACAGAGACAATAATACAATTTCACTCAAGTATCATCATAAATGTTAATATTCCTTTTTTGATCTTTGAATTAAAACGATAGCAATAGACAAGACTTGTTTGCTGCCATCACAAGACCTGAGCAAACATCTCCCCTTCTACCTCTAACAATGCAGACTTGCATTTCAAAGCTCTGTTCATTTACATATTTTCCTAACCAGTCCTTAAGGTTCACCCATGGGTCAGGTCAGTCTGTGAGTTAATTAACTCTTTCTGGCCCTGTCATCTTTCAATGAGATATTATATCACAGTCACAACGTCACAGTGACACTGTGCAAAACAGCTCAGTGTGGAATAACGACACAGCACAAACCCACACAACAGAATCATATAGAAAGGTAGGGCAGGGAGGGACCCCAAGAGTCAGGGCCAAGTATCCCTAGGCCACCCCGACAGGTGTTTGTATAATCCCTTCTTATAACCCTCCAATGAAGGAGATTCTGCAACTTTCCACTGGGCCCTCTGCCATGCAATCGACAACTCTTGGCTTGGCTTGTGGTTCAGGGCAAGTCTGTGGCTCAGAAAATCTGGATTCAGTTCCCAGTTTTGCCCTCTGAGCAAACATGGACAAATTGCACCATATCTTTGCGGCTCAGTTTCTCCTTCTATAAAATGGGAACCGCCCTCCCACACTTTGTCCATTTCCCCTGTGAGCTCTTGGCAGCGAGGACTCTCTCTCTCCCTGTGAGTTGTACAACTTCCGGCAGAATCAGGGCCCCCACCCTCATCAGGATCTCTGCAGTGCCTGGCACAACTGGAGCACCTGCTCTTGGTTGGGGCATCTGCAATACCCAGCACAGCAAGGGCCCCAATCTGGGAACCATACGATTTTTGTTAAGTCCATTTTTAGCCTTCAAGTTCAGCCAGAAAACATGGCCCAAGAGTCTCAGAAGAACCAAGAAAAAAATAACATTACTCCCAAAAGGCAGCGGTTCTTAAACATAAGCAACCCTTGGGATTTTTTAGGCCTGACTCCTGGTTATTGAGTGTTGGGTGCTGCATAGATAACAAATATTATAATTAATAACTATGTGCCCCAGTCATCATGGGGCTCTCTATTTATCATCTCGCAATGACTCTAGGTTCAACTTGCTCAGGTTAGAAAGAAAGATTTATTTTTTTTTATTGCGAGCCTGGAAATAGTCTCCGGTGTGAAAGTCAGAGCGGGATTATTTCGAGTTCATGCACCCTTAGCACTAATGAAGGAGTAAAGGAACGTGCAAACCAATGAAGCCTTAACATGTCATTTGCATCCTCAAGGCTTGTCTCTGTGGCAGGATCTCAAGGACAGACAGAAATGTTACTCGGTATCAGGAGGGGAGAGGAAAGCACTTTCCCTCATGTATTTCCCCAGGCTGTTGTGCAAGGCAGCAGAGGCGCTTTAGGGCATTTTCTGTCACTGATTTTTTCACGTTGGTGTGGGAGGAAAGACTTGGACCTGCCCACTTTCTGAACGTGTGAATGGGAAGTGACCAAGTGGTGAGTTAACCATGATGCTGTTGCACAGGATTTGACTGGAACTAGAAAACAAAAAGCCCTTAAAGTAGAACTCTTGGGTGAACAGAATGATCTGATTTGTATTCAACCTTGGAAGGCAATAGATTGTTACATCAGTCAGAACAGCCTGGTTTGGTTTGTTTGTTTGGTTCATTGGTTGTTTTCCCTGATAAATTGCAGAGGGTTCAGAGAAGAGCCACAGGAACGATTAAAGGCTTGAGCAGGGAGAGAAGTTTAAAAAGAAACTGAACCTTTCCTCCGCCTGCCGGCTGTGACTGCTGAGGACATTTTCCTTCTCTGCTCCAGGGTCTCTCTTCCGCCAGATTCTCAGCAAGTCAGGTCCCCTGCAGACTATGGCAGAGCAGTTTGGTAATAGGCTGCAGGACTCACCCTGTAAGAATGTAGCTGCTGTAGCACCTTGACTGTCCATGGGCCAAATCCTGCAGCCCTGGATAACCTCCCACTGATGGCGATGGGAATTGAGCCTTTGTAACTAGCTGCTGGTACCTGCAGTCTCAGCTATGGATTAAACTGGTGGCAAACACAGCTTCAGCCAAAGACGTGAAGGATGTAAGAGCAAAGCTGGCCCTGGGGAGCTGCTGCAGTCCCATCACCACAGCTGGAAGGGAGAAAAGGAAAAACTCCCTAAAGTGCTGGGAGCAACACTGAGAAAAGGAAGTATCAGAGGGGTAGCCGTGTTAGTCTGGATCAGTAAAAGCAGCAAAGAGTTCTGTGGCACCTTATAGACTAACAGACGTTTTGGAGCATGAGCTTTCGTGGGTGAAAACCCACTTCATCAGATGCATGTTAAAAACACTTAGTTTAAACTGGAACTGCCTGTTATTAAAGGCTGGTTTCCCCACGTCAGTTCCATAAGCTCTGCTAGAAATGCCCTGGCTTCTCTCCTGCCTCGGTGGGAACTGCAGGGAATCGTCCCCTGCTGCCCTTGGCTCCAGGCTGTTTTTCCTGGGGAGGGGAGGTGGAATTGATTTGTTCGCTGTTGAGAAGGGAGCCAGGCTAGTTCTCAGGGAACGAGAACTCCCAGCATCTTCCCAGCCCAGCCCAGGCTGCTGCCCTGTCCCAGCCTCTGTTCCCCTGGGGGCCCTGCGTGTTTGACTCTGGAGCAGGCCGGGAGCAGCAGCTGAGGCAGAGGACAGCCTGGGCCGGGCAGATAAGAAGGAGTTTAGCAAGCAAAAAAGGTAAAATGGCAGCGGAGTGTTACCTTGGACTCGACGGCATTTCTCCATTGGTCTGTCTGCTTTGGGGCAGGGACAATAACACGGCCTGCTGCTTTCGTTATTTCAAAGGGCAGTTTACGATTTTCATTCTCACACACGGTGCATGTTGTGTATTTGGTTGTCATGGTTTTTGGTTCCTATGGTAACTGAGTTAGATTATTAGGGGATAGCTCAGCCAGCTTCAGCCGGCTGGGTGAGTTCTCTGAGTCTGTAAATAAAATGGTGGTTTTGTTAGCTGTCTGCTGTCTGGCCTCAAGTGATTTCTTCCTAAACCGGCTGCCCCCAAGGATATAACAGGGGGTCATCCGTGAAGGGCTTGGACCACTGACCTATCAGCTCTTAACTCCCAAACAATCAGTAAATCTATTATCAGTGCCAGTGAGTGTAATTTAAATCATAAGAAAAACCACACTGGGCTAGACCAAAGGTCCATCTAGCTCTGAATCTTGTCTTCTGACAGTAGCCAATACCAGGTGCTCTAAAAGGATCTCAACAAGGCACCCCTGGGAATTAAACCGAAATCTCCTGTTTACAAAGCAACTACTTTAGCCAGCTAAACCACCGTGCCTGCCTGTAACCAAAATACAGTGTCTGCTCATACCTGATTCCCTGCATTCCCACCTGAGCCTGACAAGCTTTGCTTGTGTTTGGATTCTGCAAAGCAGAGGAGCAGGTGAGGTTTTCCTTGCAAGCTGTGTGTCTGTGTGTGAATCTTTGGCCAGGTCTGCACTACAAAGTTATTTCAGCAGAATTATATTGCTCACGTGTGTGAAAAACACACTATGCTCCCTCGGTCAGCGGCTTGTGGCTGGTGTACACACTGCAATGCCACGTCTGGCGACAAAACTGTCCTGTTTTGGTGACAAAATAAAACGACTTTGATGAGCAGTCTAGAGCTTTTTGCAGCAAACTTAAAGTGAGAGTGTCAGTGTAGACGCTGCTGTTCATTATATCACCATAACTGCCCTCTTCCAGTGTCCCACAATGACCGCCGTGAACTCGCCTGCCCTGCATTCCTGCTGCAGAGCCATGGGCCCCTCCCCTTTCATCGCTCTGGGAAGTTCTGACAGCTGAGCCTGCTGCTCTGCTCCGGCAGCCAGGAGCAAATCACTGCCGTGGATGCTGCTCTCTCCCGCCCTGCGAACACAGAGCAGGGTGGCGGGAACTTCCTTCAATGGGGGGCCCCGGCATCCGAACTGTGACACCCCCAGGACACCCCTTCCCTAGAGGAGGTTCTTACCTTCTAAACAGGGACGGCAGTTTTCTAGTAAAATCACTAAAAGGGAAGGAGAAAACTCAAAATAGGTGCCTCCTGGCGCTCACGTACCTGAACCCGAATACTCTCTCAGTTCTCAAAGAGAGACCAGGAGAAGGAGACTTGCTGAAGCAAAGCCACAGGGGTCTCTGAGGTTTCCCTGGCCCCTCGCCCCTGTCCTGCCTGCCTGATGTCAGCATCTCTCTGTGAGGTCACCACCTCCCCACCACCTTTGACCAATAGTCTGAGGTCCTGCAAAAGGCCTTTGTGATGTCACTGCCTGTCATGGACTCACAGATCCTGCCCACTCTTGGCCCTGTGCGGTCCATGGGGGGTGCTCCTTTCAGTGCGACAGCCCTTCTCGGGGGTCCACTCTCTCTCAGGGTCAGGCCCCTCCACCTCCTGGAGCCGCACCTCTCTGAGCCTTAGCACGTCTGTCTCTGCCGTGGGCCCCGTCAGGGAGTCCACGCGCTCTGGATCCCCTGGGCCTCCTCACCCCCGAAGGGGTTGATGCCCCCTGTTCTCTAGACCGGAGTGACTCTCAGCCAGCATAAAACAGGAGGGTTTATTGAGAGTTGAACACAGCACAGGAAACTCTCAGGGCCTCAGGCCTGGCCTCTCACAGTAACAGCACATCCCAGTCCCCCTGCAGCCAGGTGGGCTCTCTGCCTGCTTCCCCTCGCCAGCCCGGAGCCCCCCTGCTTCCCAGCTAGGCCTCTTATATCCCCGGCCCCAAGCCCCACCTCTGTCCATTGTCTTTTCTCCAGGTAAACAGGGTTGCCTGGGCCTCCTCTCCTCTCCGCCCTCCTCTGGCTGGAACAGGTTGGTCACGGGGTCCTCTCCCCGCAGCCCATTGTCCTCTCACTGGCCAGAACTGGCTGTGACTCCTGAGCTGTGTCTCCGGGTCACCAGGTCACCAGTCGCTGGGGTCTCCATCCTCCAGGCCATCAGCCGGGGTCCCAAGTCCCTCTCCGGTCCTCTGTAACAACAAACTCCCTCTCCCCTCACCTCGTTAAACCAGTAACACCCGGGGACACTGAGTCCCACTCCCTGTGCATGCGAACCACTGGAAAACACAGAAAACCCCAAGAAAATCCCCAACTTCGTCACAGAGCCCAGCACCTCTCCTCCTTTGGGCACTTAGAGCAGAGGCAGCTGGTGCTAACAGCTCCAAGGGAAGGCTTAAAAGCCACAGAACAATTGAGGTCAGGGCCAGAGGAGGGCAGGACCATGCCTATGTGTGGCCTTCAGACAGGCACAAAAGCACCCAGCCAGGCTGCTCCCTGCCATGCCAAACACCCACTGAAGGGAAGGATCTGCGTGCCTGGGAAGCTGCGTCCCTCCAGAGGTGCTTGAGAAGCCAAAGGGGCTGTGGGTGATTTTGTGATGAGGTGAGTGTGAAGTGTGGAAGGAGGAGGGTGGCAAGAGGAGGTTTTGAGAGGAAAAAAGGTGCTGCTGAGCTGGTAGGGGAGGGCAAGGTCCCAGGCGGGTGTTGTGTGAGGAGCTGTGTAGGTCCGGAAAGGCATCCTGCTGGGCAAGGGCAGGTGAGGAGGGCCAGGGCTGTTGCTGCGGCCAAAGCCTTTGGGAAGCAGAAGAGGGCCAGGGGTGTTGTTGCCTGCTGGGGCTCATGCGAGGGTGTAGGTGTACGCTGACCATAGCTGGTCTGTGGGAGCTGGGGCCACTCAGCGTGCCCCTTTCCTCATTAGTATAGTGGTGAGTATCCCCGCCTGTCGCGCGGGAGACTGGGGTTCGATTCCCCGATGGGGAGGGTGACCCCTTTTGAAGGGGGGACAAAGAAATCTCTGGCCTGCCCGCCACATGCCTTGCATTCTCCTTCGACGGCCACTTCCCTTCGCACCCCGCACTGATGACTTTCACCTCCAGAGAGACAATTACCTCGCAAGGACACGCTCGCCCTAGCCAAAGCCTCCCCCGGGGCCTGCACGTGGGGGCACGTTTCAGAGCGGCAAAGGGAAATAGGCTGGCCAGGGCCATGAGGACAATGGCCCAGACAAACGGGGAGGGACTTGGTCCAGGGGTGGAGGAAGACAGAAAAAGGGACAGGCATGGGATTGGCTTCCTGTCTTTTTTCCTTTGCTCAGCATTTGACCTGTGACTGTAATGGGGAGACCTGAGAAAGACCTGTGGCCGCCGGCGAGGTAGGTGGCCGCCCCGAGAGCGCAGAGCTGAGCATTTTCCGCTGGGCTGTTTCCTGTACCCCCAGCGCCTGGCCGTGATCGTATAGTGGTTAGTACTCTGCGCCGTGGCCGCAGCAACCTCGGTTCGAATTCAGGTCACGGCATTGCTTTTTGGTGGGGAGGGGCTATCCTGCAGCACGCCTCGTGGCTCAGTCTGATGGCGTCCGTTTGCAAAGAGAGCCATCAGCCGGTCCTCAGTTTCTGCTTGGTAAAGGCAAGTCAGTGGGGTCCATCGGTCAGAAAAAGAGTCCCAGGACTTCTTGCTGGGCGCCAGGGTCCAAAAGCAGTGCATTCCCTCCTGGAAAGGGCTGTGTTTCGAATGTCCGTCCAGTGCGCGTTGAAGGGAAGGATCTGCGTGCCTGGGAAGCTGCGTCCCTCCAGAGGCGCTTGAGAAGCCAAAGGGGCCGTGGGTGAGTTTGTGATGAGGTGAGTGTGAAGTGTGGAAGCGGGAGGGTGTCAAGAGGAGGTTTTGAGAGGAAAAAAGGTGCTGCTGAGCTGGTAGGGGAGGGCAAGGTCCCAGGCGGGTGTTGTGTGAGGAGCTGTGTAGGCCCGGAAAGGCATCCTGCTGGGCAAGGGCAGGTGAGGAGGGCCAGGGCTTTTCCCAGGGCTGTTGCTGCGGCCAAAGCCTTTGGGAAGCAGAAGAGGGCCAGGGGTGTTGTTGCCTGCTGGGGCCCATGCGACGGTGTAGGTGTACGCTGACCATAGCTGGTCTGTGGGAGCTGGGGCCCCTCCCCCTGCCCCTTTCCTCGTTAGTATAGTGGTGAGTATCCCCGCCTGTCACGCGGGAGACTGGGGTTCGATTCCCCGATGGGGAGGGTGACCCCTTTTGAAGGGGGGACAAAGAAATCCCTGGCCTGCCCGCCACATGCCTTGCATTCTCCTTCGACGGCCACTTCCCTTCGCACCCCGCACTGATGACTTTCACCTCCAGAGAGACAATTACCTCGCAAGGACACGCTCGCCCAAGCCAAAGCCTCCCCCGGGGCCTGCACGTGGGGGCACGTTTCAGAGCGGCAAAGGGAAATAGGCTGGCCAGGGCCATGAGGACAATGGCCCAGACAAACGGGGAGGGACTTGGTCCAGGGGTGGAGGAAGACAGAAAAAGGGACAGGCATGGGATTGGCTTCCTGTCTTTTTTCCTTTGCTCAGCATTTGACCTGTGACTGTAATGGGGAGACCTGAGAAAGACCTGTGGCCACCGGCGAGGTAGGTGGCCGCCCCGAGAGCGCAGAGCTGAGCATTTTCCACTGGGCTGCTGCCTGTGCCCCTTTGACGGTGCGGTTCTGGCGGGACCCAACTGAGAGTGCCAAATCAGGACCATTTGCTTAAACAGGGCAGTCACAGCCCTAGGCTGGGGTTTTTCCACCTCTAAGGCAAACCAAACCAGCCAGACAAAAGGACTTTGGTCTCACCCCACTGGCCAACCATAAGTCACACAAGCAATTTCCTTAGACACTCCAGTCTCCCAGTATCACCACCAGTGCACTCGTCCTGGGGATAAATGGTTATGAAAACCAACACCCCAATAAAAGAAAAAGGTTCTCTCGATCCCAAAGGCCCAAGCCCCAGACCCAGGTCAATATACACATATACCATGCAGACGGCCATCCCCCCAGCAGCCAGGTGCTGGCTCTCACAGCCACTTGGGGGGTTTCCAGTCACCCCCCAAGCCACCCTCACCACAAGAAAGACCCCCTTTGAAATACACTTACCGGCTGCTGGTACTGGCTGCCTTTAGTTGGGTGAGAGGTTAGGAGCTGCTGCTGCAGAGCCAGAGAAAGCACCTGCCACAGTGCCAAGAGAAGCAGGTAGGAGAAGGAGATGGGGTCTCTCAGCTGCTCAGCCTCTTGCTCCAGGAGCAGTTCCCCTCGCTGACTGGCTGGTGGCCAAAAACCAGGTAGACAGCGAGCACCCGCACTCCCCTAGCTAGCCACCCTACTGCCCCCGCCCCTGCCAAACAGCTGATGGCTTGTGGGCCCCCACGGGCCCCATAAACAGTTGACTGGTGGGGGGTGCCCCTGCCCCCTATAGGGGCATGACCCAACTGACCCCCTTCTTCCCCAAGGCCCCAGCCCCTCCTCCTCCAAAGGAGTTCAGCTTGCTGGAGCTCAGTTCTTCTCCTCCCCTCCCTGCCGTGGGATCAGCTGTCTCCCTCCTGTGGGGAGACATAGCTGATCGACGGGGGTGGGGTGTGCAGCGAGCTGGGGGAAGCCGAGCGTGGGCCCCGCCCCCGGCACCATGGTAACCCCACCTAAGGGGCAGCTTTTTTGAAAATTTGCTGAGGGGAAGCAGCTGCTTCCCCTGCACCCCACTAGCTACACTACTGGGTGGGGCTTGGGGAGAACGATGGGTTTGGGGTGCTGGCTCCAGGAAGGGGCTCAGACATGGGGTGCAGCCCCCCACCAGGCAGCACTTACCTCCTATGGCTCCTGCTCAGCGGTGGGCGCAGCCAGACTAAGGCAGGCTCCCTGCCTTTCCTGCCCCCACACCGCTCCCAAAAGGAGCCAACGGGCCCCTGGGGCGAGGAGGGCAGGGGGCACCTGGCTCCGCACGCTGCCATTCTCTGCAAGCGCCGGCCCATTGGCTGGGAGAGCTGCAGGGGTGGTGCCAGCAGGCAGGAGCAGCACGCAGAGGGAGACCCCCGCCCCTAGGGCTGCAGTGGCTGCTTCCAGGAGCCCTGTCTAGCCGTTGGCAGCCGCACTGCACTGCTGCCAGAGATCGTGATCGACCAGTTGGTGACCACTGGCCTACAGTTTTCAGGTGCCTAAGTGGCCCCCGCAATCATGGTTAAAGTTGCCCATCCCAACCCAGATCTGAAATGGTGCCGCTGGGCTCTAACCAGGATCCGGCTTCTGGCCTGGCCAAGGGGCAGGGCCATGTGGCAAGGGGCGCTTAGCCCCACCTCAGTGCCACCCAGGGAAGAGGCAGCCACCACCGCTCCGTGCCTTCCCCGGGCTACTATGCCCATATAAAACGCGGGCAGCCATGGGCCTCCCTGTTTTAAAAGTGGGGGGCACATCCCCCCCAGCCTTCCCAGTCCTGGTGCCCCTGGGCCCACAGGGTGTGGGGGCCCAAATGTTCTTTTTGCCCAGGGCCCCATTAAATCTTAATGTGCCTCGGAATATACCACCATGTGTGCCAAGACGTACTAGTTCCTCCAGCCCTTAAATGGTTGGAGAACCTTTCCACAGGGGAGTCCATTGACAAGATGTCTGCTACGGTGGGTTCCACAGCAACCTTCTTCTTTTATACATAATCATTAGCTTTACTGTGCATCCCCACACTGACCGTGAGTCAACTTACTCTTTACCTCATCTCCACATGCTTCTTTCCACTGGTTTGAACCCCACAGGCTCCAATCAGATCAATTACAGGAGATTCCAGAATCCACACTTCTCTACCTTATAATCATTTTGCCAAAGCACCATTTCACCATCCTATTATCTGAACATGCTTTATCCCTGTTATACATTTCCTCAGGACCCAGGGCCGCACAAATTCAAGGCAAAAAACCCCTCCCATTCCCCTCCTGGTGTCTCTATCTGTAGTCTTGCCTTCCCCAAACTTTTCTGCCAAGTGTCTGGGTATAAAAGGGAGTGTTTCAGCATAAAATGAATTGCCTTTTCCCCAGTGCTGTTCAGATATCAGCTCCTTGCCCTGAGAAAAACTCCCTCGGTCAGAATGCTCCAATGTATGTACCTTTACATCATCTTTTATAGCGTACGCTAACAAGAACATAACCTATGGTGACTCCGAGTGGGTCAGCATCATCACCTCTACTTAAGATTATTCCTAGTTATGTGACGTTTGGTTTTCAGACGGTAGCAGCTGAACAAACACAATAGCTGACTACAGTTAGGTAAAGTCCTGGGGTACATGCAGGAATGTCAAATTCTAGGGCAACAGGGGCTTGGAAAGCCAAGGGGGGAGATAGAGAGAGAGAGAGAGCATCAACGACAGAGGAGGAGAGAACTCGCAAAGAGGAGAAACAGCTGGAGAATAGCTGTGAGTGCAGAGGGCAGCCTGACAGCTGAGCATCATAGGTACCCAGACAGCATGACGACAGGTTTCAGAGGGGCAGCCGTGTCAGTCTGTATCAGCAAAGAATGAGTTGATCTCTCTCCTGCCATCCATCTCCACCCTCTGACAAACAGAGGCTAGGGACACCATTCCTTACCCAGCCTGACTAATAGCCATTCATGGACTTAACCTCCATTCATTTATCTGCAAAAAGAACAGGAGTACTTGTGGCACCTTAGAGACTAACAAATTTATTTGAGCATGAGCTTTCGTGGGCTAAAACCCACTTCATCGGATGCATGCAGTGGAAAATACAGTAGGAAGAGATATATACACAGGGGACATGAAAAAATGGGTGTTGCCATACTAACTATAACGAGAGTAATCAATTAAGGTGGGCTATTATCAGCAGGAGAAAAAACACTTTTGTAGTGATAATCAGTATCAGGTGACATGGTCACTCGTCCTGTGAGACCCCAGCCTCCATTCTTCCAGGGCTGGCCCCCACCCACCCAGGAAGGTTTGCAAGTATACAGAGCCATTTACAACCACTTGTCTTAGTCAATGGGAGCCATCAAGCTTGCAAAGCACCATTAATGGCCCACACTTTGCATAATTACAATAGGCCTCAGAGTTATACTTCATATTTCTAGCTTCAGATACAAGAATGATACATACATACAAATAGGATGAACACACTCAGTAGATAATAAGCTTTGTAATGATACCTTACAAGAGACCTTTTACATAAAGCATATTCCAGTTACATCATATTCACATTTATAAGCATATTTCCAAAAAACACATGGAGTTTGAGAACCTCTGAGTTAGAGCATTGGTGGTTCGGTAGCAGAAGTCACAGCTACAGCGGGGGAGGTCTAGCTTCGGTTTCTGGCCAACAGAGGGATCAGTTTTATTGTCTCCAAATTTCAGAAGAAAAATTCAGCCCCCCACTGGGTGTGGTGGGGGTTTCTCTGGTTTTCATTTGGTTTGTTTTGTTTTTCTCATTTGAAATGTCCTTGATCATTTGTCTGGGAAAACTGTTTGGACAAGACCAAGGAAGAGTCGGAACAATTACAAATCTCCATGGGAGTGAGGGAGTCTCTCAGCGCCGGGGGAGGGGTGGAGATTTTCATGGAGGGGAGTTGAGGAGATAAACGAGAGGCTTTTGCTCCAGCAGAGGGGGCAGTTTGGCAGGTTCATTTTTACCAAGTGAATCTTCCCCCCCACACCCACACACACGTTGCTCCTCTGCTGCTGCCCCAGCTCAAACCCCACTGTCACCCCCAGCATGTGACCTACAGCTTCCCACTGACAAAGCCCTTAAATATCAGACACAAAATCCCCTAGTCTGCCCCTTCTCCCAGCTGAGCCCTGCCCCCACAGAGCCCAGGACAACCCCGACCTAGCTGGATCTCATGGCAGATGACCGTGAATGTGCTTTGCCGACACAAGAAGCCAAGTGTGCAGCCACCCAGGAGATGTAATAACTGTGTAAGTTCAGTGGACAGAATCCCATAGTACAGACATTGCCTTAGTATTTCACTCCGTGCACTGAGATCTGAATGTAAAAGATTCACCCACAAATGCAGCCATTGAAATCTCCCAATTTACGATCTCTGCCTTTCCCAGACAGTCATAAACTTCAGTTCCTTCTGGCTGGCAGAGGGGAAATTCAAGTGACACCAATGTTTACAATTCATTGACTAATGTTTACAGTTGAATTAATAGAACAGAAAAACAAACAGTGATTCCTTGACACAACACCACAAGGTGAAATAGGAACAGAGACAAACCTTGCCAGTAAAGTCTCTTTTCCCCAAAGAGCCTCAAAATCCTGTTAATTCCCACCCCTGCATCAAGCCTCCCATTAGAATTGCCCTCGTTGGACATTCCCAGACCTGGACGTTGGTGAAATACAGAATTTGAACAGCAAACCCGGCTCCCTGCACCATGAATGATGGAGGGGTTTCTACCTGTCACTTACTCCTTTATCATGCCACAGAGAACTTTTCTGGCATGGAAAACAGAGCAGAACTGCTGCCCAGGATCACCAATTGTAGGGAAGAACCAATTGGCTTTGCTTTGGGGAAGCTGCTTGGAATCAGCTATAACATCATTATTCAATCTGAGATACGGTTACAACATCCACAACCCCAGTGTCACAACTATTGAAATCACATGGTCCTTATATTGTACCAGCCACAGAACTAAAGGGATTTGAAATAAATCCCTGTTCAGAGTCAAGATTGAGGTAGGAGAAATTATAGAAAGTATTTTAGATGTTCCTCCCCTGAGAGAAAAGATTTTACCATTGAAAAGGAATCCAGAAGTGGATTCTAGGGGTTTAATTGGTAAGTGGGGAAAGCAAAGTAGAGAGGGTAAAGATATAATGAATAGTCTGATAGAAATTGAAGAATTACTTAAGGAGGATTCAACTAAAACATTTGGATGGACTGAATTGGAGAAGATATGTCTCTCATTAGTAGATGGAAAGAATCTTGGAGGAGATAAACAAATTGAGATGAGGACTAAAGGTAGAGGGAAGGGAGTAGGTACTGAAAGGAAGAAGCAGTCCAGTGCGATTAGGAGGTATGCAACAAAAAAAGCAAAATATAAATTTTATCAGCAATTATTTAACAAAAATAGGAGAAGATTAGCTCGAGTTATTATGGGAGAACCGGATAAAGTGAACTGTGAAATCCCTATGGATGAAATAGAAAAGTATTTTATCGATATTTTAGGAAATGCTGGACATGGGAATATAGCGGGGTGGCCTTCATCTATGGAGAGGGCGGATAATGATATATTAATGAGTCCGATCTCAGTGGATAAAGTTAGAAATGTTTTAAGGGAGATTTAAAAAGATAGTGCCCCTGGTACGGATAAAATTAAGGTGAGTGATTTAAGGGACATTTTTAACTTAGACTCCTTAATTATCACAAAAAATTTTAATATGTGGTTTTTAAATGGGCAGGTCCCATTTGTTTTTAAGGAGAATAGAACGATTTTAATACCAAAAACACAGGAGGAGGAGGAGGAATTGAAGAAATTAACCTCCTGGAGGCCACTAACAATTGGGTCAGTATGGGTAAGATTGTATACGAAAATATTAGCAAAGAGATTATCGGAGGCAGTGAAAATTTGTAATAGACAGAAAGGGTTCATAGCTGCTCCCGGCTGTGAGGAAAACATTGCTATTTTAGATAATCTGATAACGGGAGCCAAGTGCAGGGGAGATGAAATAGCCATAGTCTTTATAGACTTGGCTAAAGCATTTGACTCAGTAGGACATGGGCACATAATAGCTGGTCTCAAGAGATATGATATTGGTGAACGTTTTATTGAAATTATTAGAGATTTGTATGATAATTGCAGAACGAGGGTGTGGGTTGGGAATAAACATTCTGAGTCTATTTTAATTAGGAGAGGGGTAAAACAAGGTGACCCTCTGTCCCCAATTTTATTTAATATTGCTTTGGATCCGCTTTTAACTAAATTAGAGTTAGATGGAAGTGGGTTTTATGTTCAAGGCAATAGAGTCACGTCATTGGCTTTTGCCGATGATGTGGCAATTTTAAGTAGTTCACATTTAGGGATGGTTAAAAATTTGGGTATTTTACAGAGCTTTTGTAATAGCACTAATCTTCAGATAAATGTGAATAAAACAAAGGGATTTCACATTTTACCTAAATATAAAACTTATTTAGTGAATCCGAAAAGTAGATGGACAATAGGGAGTGAGGAGATGGAGTATGTTCAGCCGGGGGAATTTGAGAAATATTTAGGGGCATGAATAGACCCACGAATTGGTATAGGAGGGCCTTTACTTAAGGAGAAATTGATAGAATGGAGTGAGAGTTTAAGTAAGGCTCCCTTGAAACCAGCTCAAAGATTATTGATTTTACAGACTTATGTTTTACTGAGGTTATTTTATAATTTGCTTTTAATAGAACCCCCATTTTACATTTTAGATGATTTGGATATTTTAGTTAGGAGGATAGTCAAAGATATTTTACATCTACCTCAATGCACTACGGATGGGGTATCTTATTCTAGGGGGAGAGACGGTGGGTTAGCTCTCACCAAATTTAGTGTACAAATCCCGAATATGTTAGTGCGAAAATGGAGAAGACATATTGTCTCTAGGGACACATGGATTGATTTGTCTTATTTATATGCAGGTGAAAATTTGGTAGATAAAATCATAGTTCTTAGCGCAGCAACTCCTCATCCCAGAAAATGGAGAGAGGAGGAGTTTTTAAGATGGGCTGGGATGAGATGTCAGGGAGTCGGTATAAAATATTTTAGGAACGATATAATTAGTAATTTGATTTTTAAGAACTCAGATAAAGTCCTCTGCATATATTGCTGCACTACAGCCTGCCTCCTCCTCCTCTGGGGTAAGGCTTATCGGTTCTCCCCCGGGCTCTCTGGGGCAGGCTTATCGGTCGTCCCCCAAACTCGTCGTCTGCCCAGGGCCCCGGGGTCTCCCCCCCCCGAGGCTTCGGGGGCCGCGGGTCCTCCGTCCACGAAGCCCGGGGGAGCCACCCACCGGCCGTAGCCCGGGCTGCCTCGGGGCGGGGGGGACACTGGGTGGTCCTGCAGGCCGGGCGCAGGGTGGCCGGGAGGGTCCAGGCGAGACCGCCCAGGGCCCGGGGGGGTCTCCCCCTGAGACGTCAGGAGCCGTGTGTCCTCCGCGGAGGGAGCTCGGGGGAGCCACGCACCCGCCGTCCTCAGGGCAGGCCAGGGCTCGCCTGGGCCGCCTCGGGGCAGGGGGACCCAGGGCCGTCCTGCTTGCCGGGAGCCGGGCTCAGGGTGGGGCCGGGAGAGTCCGGGCAACTACGCCCGGGGCCCAGGGTCCCCTCCCCCTGAGGCTTTGGGGTCTGCAGGTCCCAGGCTGTCACCCATCCAAGTACTAGCCAGGCCCGGGACGATTTACCTTCCGAGATCGGACGGGATTGGGGGCTTTCGGTCCGGTATGGACGTAGGCACCCAGCTCCGCGCCTCCTCGCCCGCTTCCCCCCACCGCTACCGGCTCCCGAGCCTGCCCGATGGCAATCGTCTCTGGCCGATTTGGGGGAAATGAATAAACAAACAAACAAACAAAAGAAAACACTTCCATGGGCCCGAGCCAAACGCCCCGGGCCGCTCGCCTGGCAGCCAGGTCCCGGTCTCGGTGGGTGCGATATGTTCCTGCCCCCAAGCGTTCCAGCGGCTCCCGCCTGCCCGGGAGGGACCCTGCCGGTCGCACCCAGCCTGGGGGACCCACAGTGTGGGGGGTGGGGGAGAGGGGAGCCGTCCGATCGCCCACCAGGGCCACCCGGAGAACAGGTCGACCAACCGGGTCAACCCGACGGCCGGTCGGTCTCGAGGTCATCTCAAGTTTGTCCGCAGGAGGGCAGCACTCCGGCCGCGGCTGACTCCGGAGGACTGGGGCTGAAAAAGCTTCCAAGTCCCTTCCCGCCTGCCAGGTCAACCCGGAGGACCGGGGCTGAAAAAGCTTCCAAGTCCCTTTCCGCCCACCAGGTCAACCCGGTTCTCCCTACGGCCATCGGAGCTCCGGGTTGACCTGGTGGCCGGTTGGCTTTCCGGGTTGGGGGTCCCCCCCACACCGAGGGCAGCGCAGCAGCGCTCCTGAGGACCTCCGAAGGGGGCTTAATAGTCGACCCCGGGCAGGTCCGGGGCAGGCTTAATAGTCGACCCCCGGCGGGTCCGGGGGCAGGCTTAATAGTCGACCCCCGGCAGGTCCGGGGGGTTGGGGAGGGAGGCTTAACAGTCGCCCCCCAGCGGTCCGGGGTGGGGGGACGCTTAACGGTCGTTCCGCAGACGGTCCGGAGGAAGGCTTAACAGTCGTCCCCCGGGCTCGCTGGGGGAAATTTTTCAAAGTCCCTTCCCCACCACCAGGTCAACCTGGTTCTCCCTTCGGCCGTCGGAGCTCTGGCCGGGGACGTGGAGCCCTGGGTGGCTTGCCTGGCGGCGGGGACCCGGTCTCGGAAGTCCCGATCCTTTTTTTAAATTTTTTTTCCTCCGGGGACCGGGGTGACCTTCCTGCACTCCCCAGAGCCTCTGGGCACATTTTTGGGGAAAAGAAAAAAACAAACAAAAAAAACCCCTTCCTTGTGCCTGATCCAAATGACCGGGGGAAAGTCATTCTCTGCGGCCGAGGAGGGTGAGCCCTGGGCGGCTTGCTTGGCGGCGGGGGACCCGGTCTCGGAGGTCCCGATCCTTTTTCCAAAAAAAAAAAAAATTCCGCTCCGGGGACCGGGGTGACCTTGCAGAACTCCCCAGAGCCTCTGGGCAAATTTTGGAAAAAACTTCCATGTGCCAGATCCAAACGACTGGGGGGGGCGGGAAGTCACTCTCCGTGGCCGAGGACGGCGAGCTGCTTGGCCGCCTGGTTAAGCCAGAGGAAGCGGGCTGATCAATATTTGTCCGAGTCAGAAGAAAAAATTCAAAGTCCCCCCTCGTCCACCAGGTCAACCCTGGGGACGTGGGCTGAAAAAATTTCTAAGTCCCCTCTCAGAGAGCAGGTCAACCCCATCGGCTAGCATGGCGTTGACCTGGCAGTCGGTCGTTCCGTGGGATTCCGGAAGGGGTCGCCCGAAACCGCCTCGGCCGACCGAGAGAACCAGGAGGTTGGCGCGAATTTCAAGTTTGTCCCGCTGAACCCGGGTTGGCCTTTTTCAACGTGTCCTTTCAAAAAGGTGCGCGGAGATTTTTTGAGGACAGCGTTTTCAGAACCTCTGAGAACCGGAGCTCAGCGTAGGGGACCAATCCGAGTTTGGTACCCAACCTCGCCCGGGGGGGAAAGCGGCCACGGGATGGCAGAGGGCACCGGTCTCTCCGAGACAGCCTCCTTTCCCGGGCTCACTGCCAAAGTGTCGAAAGCCACCCAGCACATCCGCCGCGCAGGCCAGGCTGCCGGACCCGAGCTCCAAGTGTCGGCACCCCCCCTCTGGAGGAAGGGAGGGGGGGGACGTCCCACCGGCCGCTGTCCTCCCGACCGATGTGGCCCTAACGTTCGTGACGGGAAGGGCCCTTCGCGGGCCAGCACCCCGACGGTGGGGCCGTCCGGTGTTCAGGGGGATCGGGACCCTTTGCCTTTTCATGCGCACCAATCCCAGGGACCGACATCGACTTCCGTCTTCCCAGTGGCCTCTCGTTGGTGGTGGGCGGGGACCGGGTGTGGGCCCGGCTCCCCTACCCCCCTCCTTTTCCGTGCCCGTATGGGGGCCGAGATCTCTGCCGTGCAAGGTCGAGGGGCTCTGGCAGACCACCCAGGGGTCCGAAAAAAAACCCAGATGGCCACGAGGCTCAGCGGGGCCAAACACGGTCGTGAGAGCGAGCAGGGGCGCACTGCGGTTCCCTCGGGGACCCTTGTACTGCCCTCTCGCTGGAGCCCCAGTACCCCTCGCTGCCCTCCCCGTCTGGGTCGCCGACTTCTTCTCTAGCACGTTGCCTTGGAAGGCGGCGGCGGCTGCCTCTGAGCCGTGCCATCACGTTAAATCGACCGAAGGGCCGCCGGGAAAGAAAAGCGGGGCGAAGGGTCGGGCTCACGGGGGCCCGGCTCCTGCCCGGCTCCCGTCCAACTTCTTCAATGCCGCCCGGAGCGCCGGGAAGAGAAAAGCAGCGTCAGGGCCCCGCTGCCAGACGCTCCCCGGTGTCACCCCGAGCACCGTGGAATGCGGGGAGAGAGAGAGAGATCGGAGGGAGGTGCCGGGAGAGGGGGTCGTCTCGACAGGCCCCCCGACTCGCCCTGTCTCGAGCTCTCCTCCCCGCGGGTTGGCTTTCGTCCTGCGTTGTGTCACCCGGGCCGCCTGGGAAAGCGGGGGGACGGGGGGCTCTCTTCAGAGGCTCACCCCGTCTCTTCCGCCATCATTCCTCGGCGGCTCCCAGAGCGCTCTGCCCGTGGCGATTTTCCCTCCCGCTCTCCCCGCCCCGTCCTCGTCAAGGACCTGAGGGCCCTCCGCCCTTCCGTCCCTGCCCGACGTCCATCGGGCAGCCTGGGTCCAATTTTGGGGGATCGCCATGCCCGTCGGTCCCACCACGCACTCTATACTAGCTGCATCGCAGGCCCCACTCCTTCCCCTCCCGGGGGGAATGCCGGTGGGGGCCCGCTGGGTGCGGGGGTGCCCGTCCCACACCCCACGGAGGGGGGGCTCCGCGTCTTCCGTTCCCCGGAGTGCGGCTACCTGGTTGATCCTGCCAGTAGTATATGCTTGTCTCAAAGATTAAGCCATGCATGTCTAAGTACCATATTAACCTCTTGAAACCCTGGCAGGAACGAGAAGGCCTCCTAATCAATCTCTGCCCGCCAGAGCCGGAATTAGGACCCCGGGCTGCCCCGCCCGAGGACCCCAAGACCCCTCAGCTTGGGGAGTCGCTCACGGACGAGCAACGGAAACAGACTGGATGTCTCCTGCACGCATCCCGTAAGACCTTCACCGCCCAGCCAGGCTACACGACCCTTGAGTACCATACCATCCAGACCGAGTCGGGAGTGGTGATCTGGGAGGCAACCAGGCCCTTACCTTATCGGATAAGGCAGGTCATCGAGGAGGAAGTTCAGGCCATGCTAGAACTGGGCGTTATCGAACCATCACAGAGTGAGTGGCGTAGCCCCGTAGCCCCGGTTCCCAAACCGGATGGCATCCAGCACTTCTGCATCGACTTCCGCCGCGTCAATTTGATTTCCAAGTTCAACGCGTACCCGATGCCACGCATAAACGAGTTGCTGGATCGTTTGGGCAAGGCCCGCTTCCTTACGACCCTCAACTTAAGCAAGGGATACTGGCAAACCCCCCTTGAGCCCGCGTTGCGGGAGAAGACCGCCTTTGCCACCGCCTTGGGCCTCTACCAGTTCACTCGGATGCCCTTTGGTCTCCATGGGGCCCCTGCAATGTTCCAGCGGCTCATGGATCACCTCCTTCATCCTCATCAAGAGTATGCAGCCACATACCTGGACGATGCTGTCATTTCCAGCGACCGCTGGGAGAACCACGTGGAGCAAGTAGCGGCCGTCCTGCGGTCCCTACGAGCTGCGGGGCCGACCGCCAATCCGAAGAAGTGCCGTATTCGGTGGCAGGAGATGACCTACCTGGGGTACACTATTGGAAACGGACAGGTGAAACCGCTCATGGGGAAGGTCAAAGCCCTCGCCGCATGTCCACCGCCCACTACAAAGCATCAGGTGCGCCAGTTCCTAGGCCTGGCAGGCTACTACCGGAGGTTCATCCCCGACTTCGCCTCCGTCGCGGCCCCATTAACGGGACTCCTGACTAAGGACTGTCCCCGACGCGTGGAGTGGACCTCCAAATGTGACCATGCCTTCTAGGCCCTCAAAGATTGCCTCTGCCACGAACCTGTCTTATACAGCCCAGACTTTTCCCGAGGGTTCATCCTCCAAACGGACGCCTCCGAGGTGGGCCTGGGAGAGGTCCTGTCCCAGGAAATGGATGGGGAGGAACATCCCGTTATATATCTTAGCCACAAACTATTTCCGTGAGAACAGCACTACGCCGTGATTGAGAAGGAGGCCTCGGCTGTGAAGTGGGCCTGCAATGCCGTATGATATTACCTCCTGGGGGCCCCCTTCCTACTTGTCACCAACCACGCCACGCTGCGTAGCACTGGCTGGCGCAAATGAAGAACAACAACATGCGGCTTACGCGCTGGTACCTGACGCTACAACCGTATGCTTTTACCGTCCGCCACAGGGCCGGTAAGGACCATGTTAATGCGGACTTCTTGTCCCACCTGGGGGAAGCGGAGGGGGCTGACCCCGATGGATGGGAGCCAGTCTTTGGGGGGGGGTGTAGCGAGGCCATGGGACACCCCACCACCCCGCTGAGGGACAAACCTTCCCCAACCCTGCTATGGGCGGAGCCACCGGGTCCTGTGCCCACCCCTCAGAGGTCACAGTGCAGACCCAGAAGTATAAAAGCTGGCCTGCACAACTCAGTAGGGGCCCAGCCACCGCAGGGACCAGACGTCTGCAGCTGCGGCCCGCCGGGGCGAACGCCTGCCCAGCCGAGCCTGCCCCGCGCTCGCTACCCGGAGGACGACCGGCCGAGCCTGCCCCGCGCTCGCTACCCGGAGGACGACCGGCCGAGCCTGCCCCGCGCTCGCTACCCGGAGGACGACCGGCCGAGCCTGCCCCGCGCTCGCTACCCGGAGGACGACCGGCCGAGCCTGCCCCGCGCTCGCTACCCGGAGGAGGACGACCGGCCGAGCCTGCCCCGCGCTCGCTACCCGGAGGACGACCGGCCGAGCCTGCCCCGCGCTCGCTACCCGGAGGACGACCGGCCGAGCCTGCCCCGCGCTCGCTACCCGGAGGACGACCGGCCGAGCCTGCCCCGCGCTCGCTACCCGGAGGACGACCGGCCGAGCCTGCCCCGCGCTCGCTACCCCAAGGAAGACTGGCCGGGATCACCCCATACCGGCTGCCCCGCGGAGGAGCCGAGCCTGCCTCTCACCAGCTACTCCGAGGACCCGCTGGACCTACCCTCGAACACTTACCCCGAGGAGCCGATGGTGGTTGACCCCTGCGCTGACCCCACGACGACTCAGGTACTCGGTGAGGAGGAGAGTGGAAGTAGCCCGGGGGCAGCCGACCCCAGTCTGGGTGCAGCACTTCCAGAACCAATGTCAGTGTGTTGCGGCCAGGATCCCCACTGACACAGCAGCAGGCGGCCTGCTGCTGTTAGGGCCCCAGCTGGGACGCAGAGGAGTGGGTGGGCCTGCGTCCCCCCTGCCACCCCACTCGCGGGTTGCAGTCTCCCCCTCGCCCCGACACTCAGGCCCAGGAGCCTGGGCTTCTTGGGCTTAAAACTGTTGCTGCTCAGCCCTGCCTGAGGGCCTGAGCATATCGATTCCGGGCCTGTTGCCCCGCCCTGACCGAGGACCGAGTTTCAGGCTATTAGTAGTGAGGCCATGGGACACCCCACCGCCCCGCTGAGGGACAAACCGCGCCCGGGCCGCGTTACAGGGATTAGATAGCAATAGTATTTGTAGATTTGGCTAAAGCGTTTGACTCTGTGGGGAATGGACATAGAATAGCTGGCCTTAGAAGATTTGGACTAGATGAACATTTTATTGGAATTATAAGGGACTTATATGACAATTGTACCACGAAGATGTGGGTGGGTGACAAATATACCGAGTCTATTTTAATTAGGAGTCGGGTCAAACAGGGTGGCCCCTTGTCTCCTATTTTATTTAATATCGCTATAGATCCCCTTTTAACTAGATTAGAACTAGAAGGGAGTGGTTTTTATGTTCAGGGTAATAGTGTCACATCATTGGCTTTTCCTGATGACGTGGCAATTTTAAGTAGCTCATATCAAGGGATGATAAAAAATCTGGGTATTTTAGAGGGTTTTTGTAATACTACTAATCTTCATACGAATGTGAAGAAAACAAAAGGTTTTCACATTTTAACTAAGTATAGAACTTATGTAGTAAATCCTAAAGATAATTGGAAGATAGGGACTGAAGAAACTGAATACGTCCAACCAGGGGATTTTGAAAAATATTTAGGTGCAAGAATAGATCCCTGGATAGGGGTAGGAGGACTATTACTTAAGGAGAAACTGAAAGATTGGAGCGAGAGTTTGATTAAGGCCCCTTTGAAACCAGCGCAGAAACTATTGATTTTACAAACATTCACTTTACCAAGGCTATTTTATAATCTGCTTTTAATAGAACCCCCTTTTAATCTTTTAGACTATTTGGACATTTTAGTTAGGAAGATAGTTAAAGATATTTTACACCTACCTCTATGTACTACTGATGGGTTATTTTATTCTAGGGGGAGAGATGGAGGTTTAGCTCTCACAAAATTTAGTATACAAATCCCTAATATGTTATTGCGAAAATGGAGGAGACATATTGTCTCTAGAGATACGTGGATTGATTTGTCTTATCTATATGCGGGAGAAAATCTTATTGATAAGATAGTGTTGTTTAGTGCAGCAATACCTCATCCCAGGAAACAGAGAGAGGAGGAATTTTTGAGATAGTCGGAGATGAGGTGCCAGGGAGTAGGTAACGAAGTGGGACTGGTTTTAATGTTCCCTCTGAATACTGTGGGGGGGCCTCAGCTCTGGCCGACCCTCTGGCTTCACCAGGACCCCGACTGGGTGGACTCGCTGTGGGAAGCAAACGGAGAGGCACATGCTGAATTCTACGTGTGAGCTTCCTGCCCTAAAGATAGTCTGCTCCAAGGGAGAGGAGGCTCCCCAGAGTCCTGCCTGCCTTTGTGGGGAGCAACATATTTAAAAATTCTAGTAAAATTAAGTCTTCTGCATATATCACAGCATTATAACTTAGAGCAAATATTTACCCTACTAGGGAGACGCTAGCAAGAGGAAGAGGGGGAGTAAATACTTTTGGTAGGTGGTGTCGTAAGGTGCGGGAGACTATACCCCACATTTCTGATCAATGCTATACACCTAAGAATGCAAGGATCAAAAGACATAATCGAGTAGTATCTGCAGCTATAGATAAGGGAGTCAAACTAGGGTGGAAGGCAATAGTAGAACCCCATTTAAGAAACAGTAAGGGAGAGTTGAGAAAACCGGACAGTATATTTACAAAAGGGGATATAGTCAATGTCACAGTGCGGTGGGAGGACAATGCTGGAAGTTTGGAACTAGCCCATAGAGAGAAGGTGACTTATTACCTCGAGTTAGAGGAAAAGATCAAAAATTTAACAGGAGGTCAAAATATCCACTTCTTTGGCTTCATACTTGGAGCGCGTGGCCAGTGGAGCGAAGGAAACAATGATTTGCTACAAATCTTGAGAAATGATAGAGGTAAAGATTGTAAAGACAGTATCCGTAGACTTGTTTTATATTCCACAGTCGACATGATGGCTCTGTTCAGTGACCGGTAAAGATCCCGGAGTTCCCATTCCGTGTATCTTACTAAAACTAAATTTTAGCTATTCTGCTTCCACGTTTTAAACTTTGGATTATAGGTTTTAGTACCTTTATCTCCATTGCTATTTACTATCGGTCCTTTTATAGAATGGTTTTAAATGCATAGAATAAATATTTAATAAATGGATTAAATTCTATTTTAAATTATTAGTTGATTTTTTTAACTACTGGATGTGGATGCGAATGCGGACTGGCCGCTTATAGTAACCAGGAAAGGGCAGGTAGTCGCGCCTGTACAGAAATAGCCAAATGCCTCATCAGTGAAGGTAAATGGTGGGAGTAACTATGACTATGACTCTCTCAGTGACTATCCATGCGTCTCTGGACCTTCCCAGATGTCGAGCCCGGACACTTATGAATACCTGAGGGTTGTGGTGGATTGAGAATCCGGAGAAGTGGATAAGGGGCCGATGGGGCAATCTCTGCCAAGATCCGAGCCCCCTTCCGCACTCCCGTTAGCGCTTAGCATTATGCTGGCTGGGACCCCTCAGTGAGGAAAGCCTCTGGATGGCAAGTCCTACTGCCACCTCCTCGTGGTGAGAGTCGTTAACCATCTTGGATAGCCAGGCGGATTGCAGAGGGCAAATCCCCAGCCCGACTGGGGTGGGCAGCCCCAAGAAAATCTGCTCCCCTCGTAAGGGTGTTTTCCCCCTGGCAAGGGTAGCCTCCTCCAGATACAGGTTGAATCCCCCTGGTAAGGGTTATTCTCCCCCGGTAAGGGATAGCATCCCCCTGTGAAGGGTTAGATCTTTTAGTTATGGATAAAAAAAGTAATTTACATACCGGATTGGCGCTGGAACAGGTAAACCCCCCCACTGCCGGCTTTGATGCCCTGGCTGGCAGTGTAAAATATAGTAGGGGAGTGATTCAGGTCGCTGGACCTATGGACAAAATATTTTTTAGTGAGTGGATTTATCACAAGCTTGAGAGAGGTGACCTCGCTGTCGAAGATGTAATGGGAGTCGATGAAATTGAATCGCTAGGTGAGGACCAGGCTGAAAGTGATTTAGCATTTTTACCTATGGTTTTTACCAATGATGCTTTTAATACTTTAGATGTGGACAATTTTAAGCCTGGGTTTAAGGATTTAAATGCATTACCAAATAGTAGTTCATGGAAAGAGTTTTTTATTTAGAATATCCCATTGATTGTTTTAGTTTTCCCATTTTCCACAGATTTTAGCTACGTTTGGAAAGTAGGCTAAGCATATTAACGTGGTACACAAAAGTAAGGCCATTCGAGTGGTCTGTAAAAAGGGTGGTAAATCCTCTCAATTCCACAATATAGCTTGCCACTACCCCAAGTGTGTGCCCGGGGAAGTGGATACCCAAGTGATGTGCCACACACAGAATCAAGGCCATAAATGGAGGTAGATCCCACATCAGGTACCTGGCAAGATAATACCAAGGACAATGCTACTAAGTGCCAAACTGTGGCATGGAAAAAAGGAAAGACACAGAGGATCCGCCCAATTCTCACTACAGAAGTCAAACACAGCATCCAAGGAGACTTTAAAACCTAACAGACTGTCAGATCTTGGCCTCTCTACGAACACCGCTTATGAAGAGGAAGTTGGTGCTGAAGGCTCCAAAGCAGGGACAAACGGAATTAAAGATAACCTCAATGATCATATCAACCACAACACTTCCACTGTTGAGGTGACAGAAGGAACAGGTGTAAATGGAGTACAGGGAAAGATTCTAATACAGCTGCCTAATGATAATCCAGCATGTCCTTTTTGTGGAGATCATGTTGGCAAATCGAGTGCTCCAAGCATCCACCTTAAGCGTAATCATGGTGGGAAAGATGTGGAATTCCAATGCTCCTTGTGTAAAAAAAGTGACCAAAAAGGTCCACAGTCTCACATTGCTAAATGTAAAGGGAGAACAGCAGAAGAGCAGCAGGTGACTGGGCTTGTGAAGTATGTGCCAAGCGATTTGACACCAAAATTGGTGTCTCTGAACATAAGAAAGTAACTCCTCCGGCAATACGAAATGAAGAGCGTATCCAAGCCAGTCAACCTAAACAGAACTCACAGTGCAGAAAACACAAGAGTTGTTAGACAGCTGACGAAGAGCAACTCCTCATTGACTTTTACAACATTTTAGGGCAAAAGATGCATAAGTATTGTGATCGCAGAGCACATTAAAACCAAAACTGCTAAATAAATAAGTGAAAAATGGCAATTCCTGGGCCTCCATAAAAAAACCAAACTGAGGACAGCTGACCCAAGACCTGGAGCAAAAACATGCTTTATGGCCGACAAACCCAATATCATCACTGGGCTCAAGGACACCTACATGCGTAAAATAAATGAAAGCCTAATAAACCAAGGCACAGACCAGAAACTCCAAGGTCAGATAAAGTTTGATATGGAAGTTATAAACGCATGGGGGACTGGAAACTCCAATTTCAGATCCCTTGTTGAATCCACCTCCGTTGACATCCTCTCTTCCTTCCTAAGGAAAGCACCTGAGCCGAAGAATAGATGGAACAAAATGGCCACAAACAAAAAGAGAGGAAAGAAAAAGGCTTGGATGAAAAAAAAAAAACCACCACAAAAAGGAACCTACAAAAGATACCAATATCTATTTGAAAATGACAGATGCAAGCTCACCTCTATCATCCTTGATCCTGCTTGCAGAAGTGCTCCAGGTATATAAGGACAAACGGGAGACCCAAACACCCTTTGAAGGACTAGGCCAGTTCAGATCTCATGGTACTGCCAACAACTCTGCTTTCAACATCTTAATTTCATCTAAAGAAATCATTAAGGACATAAGAGAGATGAACAGGAACTCAGCACCAGGACCTGACAAGGTCAGTTTGAGGGACTTACTCCGAGTAGACCTTGAAGGCCACATGCTGGCTGGACTATTCAACGCATAGCTGATTACAGGTTTAATACCTGATGGTATAAAATAATGCCGTTCCCTATTGATCCTGAAAACAGAAGACTCCGACGTGCTGAAAGATCTGGGAAATTGGAGGCCTCTTACCGTCGGATGGGTCTACAGTGCTACAGCTTTTCTCAAGAATACTAATGAACAGATTGACAAAAGCATGCCCATTAAATGCATACTGTGGAGGCCAAGAATTAATTAATAAAGGTTTGAAGGGATCTTAATGTATGTTAGCTAATTAGCAGAGGTTAAGCTGTTACCCTGTATCTGGTGCAGAGTGAATTGTGTGAAAAGTCGTTACGACCTTGTGAATTGCAGTCTTGTTTTCTGTTCTGGTATTGCAGACAAATAAGATAATGAATAGGCTTATGTATAAACAAATGCAAATGTTTACTTTTACTGCCTGCAAGTTTGCTAGCCACTGTCTGTTAAGAAGGTATAAAGATTGTTATGATTGTTTACTAATTGAGAGAGATCTGTCCAGGACAAGGGGCAACCCAGTTCCTGACACTCTCTCCCTCTTGTGTTCACTAGAGTATTATAATAAAGTATTTGTTTTTGCTGCACCCAAACATAAGCGAGAACTGAGTTTTCTTCGACAATTTGGGGGCTCGTCCGGGATGGCAACGCCCACGGACACACAGACGGCTGCTACGGATCGTTCCCCTTCGAACCCCATGGCGCCACAATAGAGGTAAGAGACCTTTTGAAATCTCTATTGGGGTATCGGAGGAGGACTGTCTGTGGGGGACGTCTGTTTCTGTTGGGCTCACGCCATCTGAACTTTTGACTGTGCAGCAGGATCAAATGCAGAGTGGTATTGGGGAGAGGCCCCAATAAGGTTAGTTATAGCAGTACTGGGAACTGCTGAGTTGGCCAACAGGTAATGCATAAGGTAATGCATTAGAATGCACCGGTGCTGAGGGGTTTTTACCGCCTCAAGAGGGGTTGTCATACCGCCTCATGGTATTGGTCCGGACCAGGTAACGATGCATCTTGGTTAAAAAGAAATTAAAAAAAAAAAAAATTATTTAAAAAAGGTTAAAAAAGGGTTAAATAGAGGAAAAGAGGCCTTGGTGTGTGTGTGTGTGTATATCTGTGTGAGTGTTTGTTGCTGGAAGACGCCCAGATTGCCCTGTGAAGCGATTGCTAATGATCAGGAGTAGTCTAACGCAAGCCCAGTAACTAGTGGATCTTTAGGAGATCCGACCCACGGTGGGCTGACTCAGCTTGGCATAGTCCGGCGAGGAAGCTGCCTGGGTCTAGGAGTGTGTGAACCCATCTTCCCTCCCTTTCCCTTCTGTGTGGGCTACTGACAATCTGATCGTCTCCCTGGAAGCAATTAGAGTATGTGGCTTTATCTCCCAGAGATTAGCCGACGCTCTTTGCTGAAAGGGGGTGTAAGAGGGTCGTAGTCTTTCTTGTGAGTCTCTCCTGTACGTGAGTGCCCTGTAGGGAGGGATTCTTAGATTCTGGTCCGCTAGCGCGGACAGGGACCCCCTCGGTTGGTGTGACTGGAAAATGGGGGGGGAACAGTCTAAACTTTCCACTTTACCCCCTAAGGGTACCCCAGCATATTACATGTACGTACATTATGGTCCTAAAACCTGCAGGTATTTAAATGATTGGAATCTGTACACGCGTGACAATTCATTTAAACAATGCCCATTAGAAGGTACCTTTGAGTTAGATAAACTTACATACCTCCGGGAAGCCCTTAAATCACACACCTCTGCTGCGCAGTGCGAGCAGTTTCTGTCTTGGTGGGAGGAAGCAACAAAGAGACTCCATGAGTCTCGGGTGCGGAGTCTGAAGGACTCCCAGGAGAAATTAAAAACTGAAGTACAGGATTTAAAACATAAATGTCAGACATCCAAATGTCTTCCTGCTTCAGTGCAGCCCTCTGCTTCTCTTTATCCTCAATTAGTTAAACCTGAAAGTGAGGAGGAGACTACAGAAGATATAGTGGATTTTTTTAGCAGCATTCCACAGCCGCAGCCCGTTTCCCCCTCGGCCCCCCCTTCTCGGGCTGTGCAGGCAGTGATTGTCTCGTCGCCGCAATTATCAACTGCACAAGTTGTTCATTCTCCTTCTTCGGAAGAATTATCTTCTTCCCTACTGACTGACACCAGTAGTCCGGTTAACCCTGCTTCTGCTGATAACCATGCCGGCTACTTTCTTAGAAGCACGACACAGGCACTCCAGGCTCCTTTAAGGGACTTGCCTGGAGCTGGAGCGATAGGGGGGTTAGTTAAGGTACATGCCCCGTGGACACCTGGAGATCTTAGAAACTTGGTGAAAGAATTTCCTAAAATCAGGGAGGAGCCAGTAAAGTTTAGAGAAGAGCTCCAGACAGTGATTCAGTGCTATAATCCATCTTGGGCAGATATTAATCAACTTTTACGAGCTGTACTGCCCGCCGAAGTTCAACAACAACTTAACAGACAGGCAGCTTGGCCTGATACCGACCCTGGTATTGGGGATGCTTTGACAGAGGCTAGGAATCGTCTCTTGACCTCTATTTCAGAAGTTTGTCCTAAGAAAACAGATTGGACCAAGATTGCAAATTGTAAACAAAATAAGGGAGAATCCCCTGCTGATTATCTTGATAGACTGACTAAGGTCTTTGAACAGCATTCGGGAATTACTGATCCAGCTGATAATGCCAGGGAAGCGGTAGGAGCTGCTTTTGTTCAGGGACTCTTGCCAAAAGTTCAGCAACCATTGAGAACTATTTGTATTGGCTGGCAAACTAAACCCCTTTCAGAATTGGTGACGGTTGCAAATCATTGTACGGCTTGCATAGACCAGAAGAAAGAAACTGGTGAAACAAAACTTATGGCTTTACAGTTACAAACTTATCAGAACAGGGGTCGTGGGGGAATGAGAAGAGGACGGGGACGAGGTCGTGGGAGAGGTATGGGACGGGGTTCCTCATATCCTGCCCAGAATCCTGCCCCGACTGGGAGCACTGCATGCCACTTGTGTGGTCAGGAAGGACACTGGAGAAATGAGTGTCCAAATCGCTTTGCTCAAAATCCTACTCAGTTCCCCAATCCTGAAGCACCTGTATTCTCCCCACAAGGAACCCCTTACTAGGACAGCCTGAGGGAACGTAACTGCATCATGAATCCTTTAATTTCTATTAATCAAGAAGGCCCATTTGTTGATTGTAATATTGCTGGTAAATCTGTTACTTGTCTTGTAGACACTGGGGCTAGTAGATCTGCTCTGAGATCCTCGGAGTTTCCCTCTGTTCCTTTGTCCGCTTTGTCTGTTAATGCTGTGGGCATTTCAAACTGTCCTGTTTCGCATCCTGTCTCAGTACCCCTCGAAATTTGTCTTGGCCCTCTAGAAGATAAACATTCCTTTCTACTCAGTTCTACTTCTCCTGTGAATTTGCTGGGAAGAGATCTGTTGTGTAAATTAGGTTGTACCATCTACTGTACACCAGATGGCGTATTCTTACAGGTTCCTGATGAGAATACTAACCTGGTGTTGGCTACACTCCATATATCCGAGCCAGCTGCGTCGAAGTCTCCACTCAGCCCTGACCTTGTGCATTTGTTGTCACAAGTGCCCCCCCCATCTCTGGTCTCGTCATGCAAATGAAGTGGGACAGATTAGAACGGCCGAGCTGGTTAAGATTTTTGTGGACCCTGCTAAGCTTTTGCCAAGGATTCCACAGTACCCACTGCGTCCTGAAGCAGTGGCAGGCATAGCTCCGGTTATAGAATCTTTATTGCAACAGGGTATTATTGTTCCCACTATTAGTTCTTGTAATACTCCTATCTTTCCTGTAAAGAAGCCAGGAAGGAATACCTATCGGTTTGTTCAAGACCTTCGCGCTATTAATGCTGTGGTTTTGCCTTCTTTTCCAGTGGTTCCAAATCCAGCTACAATTCTTTCTTGTATTCCACCATCAGCCACTTATTTTTCTGTTGTAGATTTGTGTTCAGCTTTTTTTTCAATTCCAATTCACCCAGATAGTCAGTATTTGTTTGCCTTTACTTATAAAGGATGTCAGTATACCTGGACCAGGTTACCCCAAGGGTATACTGAATCTCCATCCCTGTTTTCTCAGATCCTAAAGAAGGATCTGGATGATGTGGTTTTCCCTGGAAAATCAGTACTTATACAATATGTGGATGACCTTTTACTGGCGTCTTTCTCTTTTGACTCTTCTAAAACTGATACTCTGACTCTTTTAACTGCTTTAGCTGCCAAGGGTCACAAAGCATCCCAGGAGAAACTCCAACTGTGTCAACCCAAGGTTCATTATCTTGGTCATGATATTTCTCATGGCAAGCGTCATTTATCAGACTCTCGTATTTCAGCTATTTTAAATATGCCTAGGCCTAGTACTGTTTCTCAAATGCGTACTTTTCTGGGCATGACTGGATATTGCAGGCAGTGGATTTTAGGTTATGCAACAGTGATTAAACCCTTACAGGATTTGACTAAGTCTGGTACCCCTGAACCTCTTCCTTGGCCCCCAGAGGCTGAGAGTGCTTTTGTTGCTATTAAACAGAGACTATCTACTGCTCCGGCCCTGGGACTTCCTGATTATACTAAACCGTTTACTCTTTTCTGTCATGAGCGTAATGGGTTTGCTTTGGCTGTACTAACGCAAAAGCACGGGGACAAACACCGTCCAATTGCCTACTACAGTACTGCCCTAGACGCTGTGGCTGTAGGATTTTCCCCTTGTTTACGGGCTGTAGCGGCCACGGCCCTTTCTGTTCAGTTATCTGAATCTATTGTATTGGGTTCTCCTTTGAGTGTGTGTGTTCCGCATGCTGTGGCTGCACTCTTGTTGAAATCTAGGACGCAGCATTTATCCGCTTCTCGTCTTATCAAATATGAACTGGTTTTGCTATCTTCCTCTCATATTACTTTGGCTCGTTGCCCTGTTCTTAATCCAGCCTCTTTGTTGCCTGGGCCTGAAGATGGAACCCCACATGATTGTATGTTTGTAACGTCTGTTCTTACTCGTCCTAGAGATGATTTACTGGATGTGCCTTTGCAGAATCCTGATCTCCTTTATTTTGTGGATGGCTCGTGTTTGCGAGATTCTAAGGGTAAATTAGTTGCTGGTTATGCTGTCTGCACTACCTGTGCTGTTGTTGAGAGTGCTTTCCTTTCTTCAGTGTTTTCCTCTCAAGTAGCTGAACTTGTGGCTTTGACTCGAGCTTGTGTTCTGGCTAGAGATCAAACGGTCACTATCTATACGGATTCTCGTTATGCTTTTGGAGTGGTTCATGATTTTGGATTGCTTTGGAAATATAGAGGCTTCCTTACATCCACTGGTTCTCCTATTAAGAATGGTTTTTATGTTTCTGCTCTTTTGGATGCTCTTTTGTTGCCTAAAGCTATAGCTGTTGTTAAATGTACTGCTCACAAGACCCCTCATGATGAAGTTACCCGTGGGAATGCTCTAGCTGACTCTGCAGCTAGGACAGCGGCTCTTTCTGCACCTCAGGCTGTACATTCCTGTGTACTGATAGAGCAGCCTTCACTGGCCTCCCTTGACGATCTGGCTAAGATCCAGGAGGCAGCATCAAGAACTGAGAAGCACTCTTGGAGTGCTGCTGGCTGCATTTTACATTCTGATAATCTTTGGCGTGCCCCGGATGGTCGCCTGGTGGCACCAAAGATGTTATTGCCCTATCTTGCTCGCATATACCATGGGATGGCACACGTGAGCAAAGGGGGGATGGTTGCTGCAGTTGCCCGAGATTGGTTTGCACCCATTTTCCCTTCTGTTGCCCATTCCTACTGTCAACACTGTGTGATTTGTCAACAACACAACATTGGTAAAGCTGTTAAAGCTATGCGAGCAGCCCACCCTCCTCCTTGGGGACCTTTTGTAAATATTCAGATTGATTTTATTCAAATGTCTAAATGTTGTGGTTATGAATATGTATTAGTTTTAGTTGATGTATTTACCAATTGGGTTGAAGCTTTTCCCTGCAGGAAGGCAGATGCCAGGACTGTTGTGAAACTTCTGCTTAAGGATTTTGTCCCTCGTTTTGGCATTCCTGTGAGTATCAACAGTGATCGTGGAACTCACTTTACTGGACAGATTGTAAAGGAGTTATGTACAGCTTTGCAGATCCAACACAACCTTCACTGCCCTCATCACCCACAATCTGCTGGGACAGTGGAACGCCAGAACGGGATTTTAAAAAATAAACTGGCCAAGATTTGTGCTGAAACGAACTTAAAGTGGCCAGATGCCCTTCCATTGGCACTGATGAGTATGAGAGCCATTCCCAATCGAAAGACTGGACTCAGCCCTCATGAGATTTTGACGGGGCGCCCAATGCGACTACCAACTGCACCCCCACTGACCTTAGCTCAGATGGACATTCATTTGATGGATGATATAATGCTTAAGTATTGTCAGGCACTAATGAAATGTGTTAAGTCTTTTTATACACAGGTGAAGGAAGCCTTACCGAAGGATCCTGTGCAACCTTGCCACTCGTTGGAACCGGGAGACTGGGTCTACATAAAGGTCCATCAACGAAAGACTGCCCTGGCTCCACGCTGGAAAGGCCCTTTCCAAGTCCTGTTGACTACCAACACTGCTGTGAAGTGTCAAGGACTACCTGCCTGGACCCATGCATCGCACTGCAAAAAGACCCCTCCACCTCGGGAGGCCACACCTACTGATGATCAACGTGCTCCTTCTTCTAGCCCTGCTGTTCCTGCTGGACAGCGGAAGAAGAGGACAAGGTGACGTACTGGTGACCTCTCCCTTGTCCTCTGACGGACCTACTGTGCCTTTGGATTTTTCTAAAGGAATTCCAACATTACAACCCTCTTCCCTTTATCATGCTAGACCACGATTGTTTTTGGGGAAGAGGAGAAGATACATTCGTTCTGCACACTCCTCCAGAGTCCAGGGATTCCTGACTAAAAGAGACATTATGAACTGGCCCTGGTGGAAGAAACGAAGCATCGTTTATTGGCAAGGAGGGAACTGTGGGGAGCGTGCTTGGGCGTGTGGGGTTGAATGGTGGCTTGGATTTCTTCCAGGGGCAGGGCTCTGTGCTTATGGACAAGTACCCTGGGGATGTACTGCCCTCCCTAATTGGCTTTCAGATAATGACTACCAAAAGCACCTTGCTACCACAAAGGTTACCCCCACTAGCCCCTCAACCCTGGCCGTCACTTCTGTAATTTATCCAGATGTAAACGAAATTGTATATTCTAATGAGATTCGTTGGCCCAGACCTTCCCATCTTAGTGATTTATTAGAATATTGCTCAGAAAGCCTGTTTTTTAAAGTTCAACAGACTTCATATGAGAGAACCATTGAGTGGAAAACAAATGGATCAGTGGCAATAGAGATCCATAATATTACTGCAGATCAGCCCCTAGACTTTAAATATGAAATTGATGGATTCCATAGTGAAGTAGATATGATGGTTATTCCTGGAATTTGTGCTATGTTACCTGAAAGAGGCCCTTATTGTTATTTGGTTACCCAATTAGTGTATAATCAAACGACTACCCAAAGAGTTTGTTCTACTACTGGAAATTTTACCTGTCTGGAGACCATTCCAGTGACTGATAATGTAACTTGTACTTTATTGCAATACACTCCCTCTTATGCTATTGATATTAATGCCTCTCAGAAATATATGCAGGTCTACAACCAACAGATGTGGTATAGACCTACGCTGAGGGGAAATGTGCCAGAATATCGGTGGACTGTACTTAACACTACACTAGGGACTGTGAAGTTTACATTGCCTTTATCTAGTTTTCAGATCACCTCTACATATCCAAATTGTTCCCAAGGGGCTGCCATTAGGTTAGCACAACTGAGGGCCTGGGTTATTTCCTCTAGAAAGAAGAGGGATCTAGCCGGATCCTTGTGGGATGGGGCCAATTCTGCAGCTGCTGTTTGGAATATTTTTAAGACCCAGGAGCATGATGAGAAATTGGGCCAATTAGAGAAGGCCACTGGCCTGATTTCTGGGGCACAGCTGACACAAGTACGAACCGGAGTGGGTGAGTTACATGTCATTTCCTCCCTTAGTTCTCTGACCCAGAATTTATTGAGAGAGATGGTACTGAATATCACTGAGGCTGGAAAGGCATTGCAGTGGGATCTAGCATGTTCGGAAATTCAGGATTTCCTGAATGACCAGCTGATGGCCATTCGGAATGATCTAGTGCACCAAGCTTGGCCCACTGCCCTTACAGACACGTCAGGAGTACCATCTGATCTGTGGCCATGGAGACATACTTGGAGACTTTCTGGATGGAAATGTGGACGTTCACAGTGCTCCTTCCAAGCATATGGACCGGTTAAGGGGGTGTGGGCTCCCACATACCGAATCCTGCCGGGTCCATGGGGAGGATGCATGTGGGATTGGGTGATTCACCGAGATATCTGGGAAGTCAGGCCACCTGATTCTCCTAATCGATTTTTGGTTAGTGCTCCTGGGATTACAGCTGATATTTGGATGGGGTTAGGGAATTTATGGACATTTTGGCCGTTAGAACCACCACAGCTTCAGTGTATACGGAAACTGGAGCCAGGGGAAGTTGTCACTGTTTATGACACTATTTGCTGGGAGGGTAGAGGTCAAGGGACTACCCTTACAGGACACCCACTTTTTCAGGCTAATGATAGCTGTGTGTACGTTAATGCCACCACGTTACAAGATATACATATTAATCTTACCACTGCTGCAGGCAATCATATCATTTACTGGCCTGCAGATAGAATGTTACATGTAGCTCTTAGGTTTCAGGTATATTTTAATTGGACTAGGATAGTACCTGATCGGTTTCAGAATTTGCTTTCATTGTTGCCAGAGGTTCGCAGAATCTCTGAGTTGCAAGGGCAAATTCACATGCTTCAGAATATATATCATGCTGAGCAAAATGCCTTTCATACAGCTTATAGAGTGTCTACTTTATGTACTAAGTTTGATGTATTGTGCTTTGTTACCAAAACTGTACGACAACCCCATTATTTTATTCCTATGGGGATGTTATTGTTTGTAGTGTTGTTGGTTGGTGTGGGATTATGTTATTGTTGTTGTTGTTGTAAAGGACGTAATGATAGTAATACTACTTTTCATGTTCATGCTAATCATGCATTGTCATTACATCCCATGAAAACCCCTAAGGTTGAGATGTCTCCTGTGGACTCTGAAATCCATGGTTTAATGCAAATTGAGATTTGAGGTATTTGTTGTACTAGAAGTACAAAAGGGGGGAATGTGGAGGCCAAGAATTAATTAATAAAGGTTTGAAGGGATCTTAATGTATGTTAGCTAATTAGCAGAGGTTAAGCTGTTACCCTGTATCTGGTGCAGAGTGAATTGTGTGAAAAGTCGTTACGACCTTGTGAATTGCAGTCTTGTTTTCTGTTCTGGTATTGCAGACAAATAAGATAATGAATAGGCTTATGTATAAACAAATGCAAATGTTTACTTTTACTGTCTGCAAGTTTGCTAGCCACTGTCTGTTAAGAAGGTATAAAGATTGTTATGATTGTTTACTAATTGAGAGAGATCTGTCCAGGACAAGGGGCAACCCAGTTCCTGACACTCTCTCCCTCTTGTGTTCACTAGAGTATTATAATAAAGTATTTGTTTTTGCTGCACCCAAACATAAGCGAGAACTGAGTTTTCTTCGACAATATCAAAGAGGATTTATCGCTGCACCAGGCTGCTCGGAGAACCTCAGCATTCTCCATACCATAACAAAGCAAGCCAAAAAGAACAAAAAGCCAATAGGAGTTGTGTTCATAGACATATCCAAAACATGGGTCTCAGGATCCCACGACCACATCATGTGGGTACTATGGGAAAGGGGTCTGGATCAGCACATTGTTGACATAAGAACATCCATGAGAACATCCATACCCGCATGGAAGTAGGGATGGAGCTCAGCCCAGCCACCGAAATAAAAACTGGCGTACAACAAGGAGACCCTATGTCACCACTGCTATTCAATTTCACGCTAGATCCTCTAATCTCAGCATTAGAGAAGGCCGGTCTGGGATTCTCATATGGGACACAAAAGATTACAACACTTGCCTTTGCAGATGATCTAGTCATGCTAAGTGACACTTGGGAAGCTATGAATGCAAACATTGAAATACTAGAAGCCTTCTGCAAGCTGTCTGGTTTGGTTTCAAAGTGCAAGCTAAGAAATACTACGGATTCTTCCTGAGCCCAACTGATGACTCATTCACTTGGCTTGAAAGAATGAACAAAGTCCCACTAAAACCTTAACAAAAATTGATTATGCTAAACACATTTTCAGTACCGAGGATCATTTACCTAGCTGAGCACACCAATTGCAAAAAGACCTTACTATCTTCCCTGGATGACAACATTAGGGATGCTGTGAATCAGTAGCTCCATTTACCAACAGACACCTGTAATAGCTTCATTTATGCCAGATCCAGAGATGGTGGATTGTGAGTGATGAAACTTGCTTGCTTCATTCCTTCTATTCAGGCAAGGTGGTTACACAGAATTGCATATTTGGAAGATAAAATAATTCAGTGCATTGCATTGGCAAGCAATATAGAAGAATTTCAAAATCTCTGGGTGGCTGCCAGTGAGGAATAAGGAAGAGATAACTATGATAACACACCCAGTCTTTGTTGACCACAGACTACCACATATTAGAACTTCTCAATGAGTGGGAGAAACTGGCTCCTAGATAGATACACACACACCCACTCACACACAAAACAGGAGAGATGCAGAATTATCCCAGTGGAAAAATCTACCATGCCAAGGCAGTGGAGTTGAACACTTTTATGATGATTCAATCAGCAATGCTTGGTTGAAATTTCATTGTGGGTTCTCAGAACATCAATTTATGACAGCCCTCAAATTCAGATCAAAGATGCATCCCACCATAGAATACCTAGGACGTGGCAAGCATAATCAAACTGTGAATTGCAGGCACTGCTCTGCCTCTTACGAATTGTTAGCTCACATTTTAGGACAATGTCCTGCAGTCCAGGGTACCTGCATATGAAGACATAAACTGTGATACACTGAAGCGGGAAGCCCGTGAATTGAAATGGGTGATTTATGAAGAACCTCACTTACACACTGCTGAGAATGTGAGGCATTTTAAAACAATGACAAATCAGATTAAAGAACTGACTGGGGCCAATGAAGTCAAATACTATGGTTTCCCTCTAGGAGCAAGAGGGAAATGGCTGAAGATCAATGAGAAAGTCCTTTCAGCCTGGGCATGCCAGAATACCAACAAAGAAGAACTGCCAGGCTTTTTAGTCAAAGGGCTCTATTGTATTCCCTAGATATTAATACCTTTGTTAGCATGGGAGAGAATAAATAAAACCACTGTTCCATGAAGTTCTGTCACTCATGTGCAGACTTTCCTTTCTCTTGACCCATCTGTTATTCAAACTATATACCCCCCACCTTCCATAGGAATCTTGTAAGGATTATAATAATTCATGACCACTCACACTGGACACGGCACCTGTCAGGCTCGGCTAGGCATGAGTGGCCAGTCCCTGATTGTCGCGCAAGAAATTTTTCTAAGTCCCCATTCAGCCACCAGGTCAACCCCAGTCCTGCAGTTTTGGGGGTTGTGTGTCCCCCATGGAGGAGGCTGCACACCTGCTATCCAGGCCAGCCAGGCCAGGCCTCACCTGGGGGGCTGTTAGAGGATTTGGAGTGGCTCTATGGGCCAGCAGCTGGGCATAGAGGATCCTAGCAATTCCGGGCGTGTCCGCCCCAGGGCCAGGGGTGCCTCCTGCAACCTCGGGGGCTGTGGGTCCCTGGTGGAGGAAGCTGGGGGGAGCTGGACACCCACTGCCCAGCCTGCTAGGCCAGGCCTTGCCAGGGTGGCTGCTGGACGATTTGGGGTGGTTCTGCGAGCCAGTGGCTGGGTGCAGGGGGGAGTCAGAGCAACTGATACTGATCAGATCAAGCAGTTCTGCAGTGCTCCAAGCAGGATAGCGTTTGCTGCGTGGAGCCCCAATGGTCAGCTGGGAAGATGGGATGTGAATACTCCATGCTGAGCAAAGAGGAAGGGGAATTTCAAAAATTCCTGGACCTTTAAAGGGGGAGGGGCGGAAGGTGTTTACCCGGCTGCAGGGCAGCGGAGTTGAAACTGCTGACTACAGGGGTCAGGACAGGCATTGAGAGACGCCTCCCAGAGGCCAACCAGAGCACTAAAATAAAGCACAGTGTCTACACTAGCACTTTGGTGACAAAACTTTTGCATAAAAACCCTTACGACTCTCAAAGTGGTTTTATCATGTCGCTGAAACTGAGGAGTTCCATCGCCGAAAGCGGCTTTGCACCTCTGTAGACAAGGCTTAGGTGCAGCATGGGAGAATGACATTTGTTATCTGGCCAATAGAAGTCAGTTTTATTGCCTTAAAATTTCAGAAAAAATATTCAGACCCAAGCCATGTGCGGTGGGGAGACTGGTGGGGGTTTCTTTGGTTTTGTTTTCTCATTTTAAATGTCTTTGTTCATTTTGATGGGGAAAATGTTTGTAGAAAGCCAAGAAAAATTAAAAATGTGCACAGGAGTGAGCGGGTTTCTGAGCGCCAGGGTAGGGGTGGAGAGTTACATGCAGGGGGTTTAGGGGATAAACGAGAGGCTTTTGCTGCAGCACAGAGAGAGATTTTGCAGTTTCATTTTTCCCAAGTGACAAGTCCCCCACATTGCCCCCTTGCTGCTGCTGCCCCAGCTCAGACCCCATGGTCACCCCTAGCTGTAGTTCAGTAGGCGCTCAAACCTTATTAGACATCAGAGAATCAACACAGGGAGCAACCCGATGAATGCTGTGAATGCGGAAAAACCTTTGCTTGGCTCTCAATCCTTAGTAATCATCAGAGGATCCACACAGGGGAGAAACCCTATGGATGCTCCGGGTGTGGGAAACAGTTCTGTCAGAGCTCAGCCCTTATTTGTCATCCGAGAAGCTGCAAGGGAGTTAAAGACCATAAAAACCTTGTCTAGATTTTGTTTTCCTTTTGCTAATTCCCACATACTGAACTTTGAGGCACCATCTGTCACTGTGATGTCTCAACTCCCTCACCTGAGTTGTTTGCTTTTCACTTTTGCAGCTCACCTTTCCTTGGGATGAGTCCCACACTCTTTTTCATCACCTCCTTTGTGCTATGTCATGGAGGTGGGTGTCCCTCCAATAGGAATGTCCATCAGCTCCAGGGAGGGTGAACCAGGAGTGACTTTAACTAGGTACATGAAGGTTAAATGTACCTGGATCTTGAATGCACCAGAATTTGCCATGGAGTTAGCTAGCTTGAGTTCACTATCCTGATATAAAAGCAGAGATAAAAGTGTGGGGGGGAAAGGCAGCCTCCAGCTGCTATGATATTCCAGGCAGGACTGAATCTCCATTAGACAAAGCTTAAAGAACGGAATGACCGGAAGTCGTTCCCATTTTTGCCCAGGCGCCCCCGGCCAACCTCAGCGAGGCCAGCCAGGAGCACTCACAGGATGATGATGATGGATACCAGTCATATTGCACTGTCTGCCATCGGGGAAGGGAAGGGGATGCTGCTGTGTAGCGCTGCAGCATCGCGTCTGCCAGCAGCATCCGGTGACATTGAAAAAAGGTGAGAAACGATTTGCCTCTCTTTTCTTTCACGGAAGCGGAGAGGCTGACGACATATACCCTGAACCACGCATGACAAAGTTTTAGACCCTTCAGGCTTCGGGAGCTCAGCCAAGAATGCAAATAGTTTTTGGAGAGTGCGGGAACTGTGGGATAGCTCAAATCCTCAGTCCCCCATCCCTCCCTCCATGGGCGGCCATTTGATTCTTTGTCTTTCCGTTACGCTCGTCTCAGTTCCTTAAGTTTCACGCAGCACTGTGTTCAGTCTCTATTGTGGCCTCTGTCTATCATAGCTTTGGAGATTTTTTCAAATGCTTTGGCATTTTGTCTTTTGGAACGGAGTTCTGATAGAATAGATTCATCTCCCCATACAGAGATCAGCTTCAGTATCTCCCGTACGGTCCATGCTGGAGCTCTTGTTTGATTCCGGGACTGCATGGTCACCTGTGCTGATCGGCGCTCCATGCTGGGCAACAGGAAATGAAATTCAAAAGTTCGTGGGGCTTTTCCTGTCTACCTGGCCAGTGCATCCGAGTTCAGATTGCTGTCCAGAGCGGTCACAATGGTGCACTGTAGGATAGCGCCCGGAGGCCAATACTGTCGAATTGCAGCCACACTAACCCTAATTCGAAATGGCAATACCGATTTCAGCGCTACTCCCCTCGTCGGGGAGGAGTACAGATATCGATATTAAGAGCCCTTTATATCGATACAAAGGGCTTCGTTGTGTGGACGGGTGCAGGGTTAATGCGATTTAACGCTGCTAAATTCGATATAAACTCGTAGGGTAGACCAGGCCCCACACTCAACACACGTGTTATTTCTCTCTCCCCTGGGGATTCTCTGCTGGGCCGTGGTTTCCTTGAAAAGTCTGTGAGTTCTCCGATAATAAACAGAATAACCAACCTTCTGCATTGCCTGGTTTCCCTGCCACCTCTCTGGAATGTGCTGACTCTCACAGGCTTTTCCCTGATCACAACTCCTGGACACACTCCCTTTGCATCTTTGCAATAGTGTGCCATGTGGTTCCACTTCCTCATCATCTTCCTGCTGAGAATTCTGCTCCATGGTCTCACTCACCAGCCCAGCACCTGCTGGGACACAGAAAGAAAAACCATCACAAACAGGAATAGAAAAGGGGAAAACAAACTGGAAGAACAGCTGGAGATGAAAAAAAATCAGGGACTGAAGTTCCCCAAACTCTTCCCCAAAGGGGAGAGAGGAAGAGATGAATTCTTCAGCCAGTTGCCACCCAAATACTCAGGCAGAACGAAGTGCAGGGAGGGAGCTACTGCCAGGAGTTAGTCAGAATGAATAGGAAGTAGGGCTGTCAATTCATTGCAGTTAAACCAACCTGAGAAGGAGCCAGAATTTACCAATGTACATTGCCAAAGAGCCACAGCAATACATCAGCAGCACCCCCATAAGCTTCCTCCCCCGAGCTCCCAGCACCTCCCACCAACGGATCAGTGCCTCCCCCTCCCTCCCCACACCTCCCAATCAGCTTTTTTTGTGGCATGCAGGAGGCTCGGGGGGGGGGGGAGGGGGAGGAGAAAGGGCATGGCAGGCTCAGGGGAGGGGGCAGGAAGGAGTGGAGTGGAGGCAGGGCCTGTAGCAGAGCCAGGGGTTGAGCAGTGAGCAACCCCCAGCACATTGGAAAGTTGGCACCTGTAGCTCCAGCCCCAGAGTCGGTGCCTAGACAAGGAGCCACATAGTAACTTCTGAAGAGCCGCATGTGGCTCCGGAGCCACAGGTTGGCCACCCCTGGTCTAGATAATACTTAGTCCTGCCATGAGTGCAGGGGACTGGACTAGGTGACCTCTCTAGGTCCCTTCCAGTCCTATGATTCTATAAACTACAATAAAGCACAGTTAAGGTTGCCTAGTGCTGCCTCTGCCCTTCTAGTATGTGGAGAGTGGCGAAAGTTAAACATCTGAGAACCAGGAAATGAAGATCTACCCACCACACCTGCAAAAGGAAGCTTACTCCCTAACCTTGGGGCTAGCAAATGTCACTGGGAATAGGTCAGTAAGGGTGGAGCAACGGTTTACCAACCAACCAGGGAAAATTTGGCACTTGCATCTCTTGAAGTCTGCAACTCAGCACTGGATGCCTTCCTGGAAGATATTTTCATCAAAACACAAGCTATTCAGCTCACTACAATGGTAACTGGATGAAAGTGTATGGCTCCTACTATATGGAAGGTCGGACTAGATGACCTAATAGTATCTCCTGACCTTAAAATGTACTGATCAATGATCAATAGAAGGAAGACTAAGAACATGCTATTATTTGTGTTGTGTCAGCTGTAGCTTTACATGAACAGCGGAGGGAACAGTTGGAGCAGCTTGGCAGAGCCGGGACTGTGAGAAGAAGAGAAGTGCGTGTGAATCTCCAAGGAACAGGTATTCCTCACGTCAGTGCTGAGTGTTGTAGGTTGTGTCAATGAAGGTGCACAAAGTGTGTTCTTGTCACGAGGGTTGTCAGCATTCTGGTGGCATGTGTGCTAATGGCCTCCAATGCTCAATGGGGGTAAGTGAAGGAATCCTGAGTGCGAGGGTAGAGGGGTGGTGACATTAGGAAAGTCTGAGATGGATAGTGAGCAGCAGACTCAGTGTTTGAGTGCAGGCCAAGCGTAAGTAGCTTCTGTTCCCTGCACTGGACCTAACCAAGTTTTGCCTTAGCAAAGAGAAGGCATTGGGCTTTGTGTTATCCTGCTCCTGAGCTCTGCCCCAAAGTGTTGTGTGGCGGGCGGGGCAAAGAGCCAGTATGTGTCATTGGCCTGTTGGAGTGTTGCTGAAACAGGGCAGAGTAGAGGTCGCATTGTGGGGTCTTGTGAACCTCAACTCTTCTTTCCCCTTCTAATAACTGAGGGGATGGGAATCCTTACCCAGCGAGGTCACGTTCTCATAGTTCTCCTGCACGACGTCTCTGTGGAGGGCTCTCTGAGCGGGGTCCAGCAGAGCCCACTCTTCCCTGGTGAAATACACAGCCCCCTCCTCGCAGGCCATTGGCCCCTGAAAGAGCAAGAGCCCCTCACTCAGTACCTGCTGCCTACTGACAACCCCACTGCTCACAGGGGAGGGGCCAATCACTTGGAAGCTGGGGGAGGCAGGCAGGCAGCATAGTTCCACCCACACCCCCATCACAGGACAGCAGACAGGAAGCATCAAGGGGAGGGGAGACAAAGAGCACCCCCACTCCTCCCAGCAGAGAGAGGGGGCAGGAGTCTTCCCATTCCTCACTCACCTACTAGCCAGAGGCTGGGACAGGAGATGGAGCCCGCAGCAGGGGCCAGGGACAGCTCCCTGGTGTGAATGGCAACACCCTCCTCATTGCCAGCAGCCGGATGGGAGGGGATGACGTGTCTCCCCTGGGCCTCACTGGTGGGTGCCCCTTTAGATCTCACCGCTGCCTCTGGCTAGTAGGTTCAGGCTCCAGTACTAAAGTCTGGTAAGTTTCCCTAGCACCATACGGGGGGGGGGGGGGGGAGTGTTTCCTGCTTGACTAATTAGGGAATTCCCACCCACAAACCATAGGGGGCTGGTGCTGGGATCTAGGCACCACAGTAAACAAATCTCGGCAGATTTATCACACCCTGTCCCCCTCCCTTCCTCCACCTTGTGGCTTTCCTGCCCCCTCCCGCTTCCAGACCAGCCCCCTCGGAAGTGCCCACTGTAATGTTACTGACATGAACTGTGACCGTATAGATCACTGCTGCAACCAGGGGCCTATGGCTGCACCAGGTCTTGTACAGGGGAGGTCCAGTGGGGTGTCTACGGAAAGGTTGTAGTTTGCTGGTTATGATTATGCTGCCTGTATGTGTGTATCATTTTTGTATTTGAAGTTATGAATATTGGCCATGCACTTGTATCTCAATGTGTTTCATCCTAAGTAGCCTCAGTGAAGCGTTTGGTCAGTTTCTTGAGAACGGGCACTCAGGCCTTGCCTACACTTGCGAGTTATAGTGCAATAAAGCCGCCCACAGCGCTGTAACTCACTCTCCGTCCACACTGGCAAGGCACATGCAGCGCTGCATCTCCGTGGCTACAGCGCTGCAGGTACTCCGCCTCCCCGAGAGGAATAACAGCTGCTGCGGAGTGGCTGAGACGCTGCCGCTCCAGTGTAAACAGGGAGTAACCTTATTACGCAGTGATTGACCTCCAGAAACTCCCCATAATCCTTCTAAGTGAAGGTTCCTCTCCTTGTTTTGTTGTGATGCCTCTCTTTGTTTTGTTGTGAACTCCGGGCTCCGGGAGCTGCTTGTCAAAAAACCAAACACAGCTCCTGTTTGCTGTGAATGAGTAGAGGGAGGCAGGGGGGCTCCCTTTGGAACGCCCACAGCTAATGTTTGCTTGAAGAGAGAGGCAGCGCGGGGGAGGAGGGAAGGGGGTTGGAGGGAAGCTGCTTATCTGGTCTGTGAGGAAAAAAACAAACAGCTGCGGTTTGCTTTCAGTGAGAGAGGGGCGGAGGAGGGAGGGGGTCGGAACTTGCAAGGCAGGGTGCTGACACTCTCAGCAGTCCAAAACCCCACTCTCTCTCCCGCCACACTCCCTGTCACACTCCACCCACCCCCCTTTTGAAAAGCACGTTGCAGCCACTTGAGTGCTGGGATACCTGCCCATAATGCACCGCTCCCAATGCCGCTGCAAATGTGGCCACACCAGTGTGCTGTCAGCTGTCCGTGTGGACAGACTGCAGCGCTTTCCCTACTCAGCTGTACGAAGGCAGGTTTAACTCCCAGCGCTGTACAGCTGCAAGTGTAGCCGTACCCCGAGTGTCTGTGTGATAAGTAACCCTGGACCAGCAGCCCTGACTCCAGCAGCCTGCCTCTCACACCCCAAGCACATTCTGGTTTGGGGGGAGTAGGCTCAGTGTTTGTAGAGAAGGGCAGGGGTAGGAACCTTCTGTTCATTATGCCGGACCTAACCCCCAGTTTCACTTGAGCAAACACGAGCTATTTGACACTGTGCAATACTGCTCCTGTGCTCTGTTCCCAAAGTGTTCTGCAGTGGGGGGGAGGGGAGGGTCCTCTGTGGCATATTGGGGTGATGCTGAAACAGGCCGGAGCAGAGGTAGCATTGTGGGGCTGGCATGAACTTTCTCTCTTAATTTCCCTACCAAGAAGGGAAGAGATTGGAATCCTTACCCAGCGAGGTCACGTTCTCATAGTTCTCCTGCATGACGTCTCTGCAGAGGGCTCTCTGAACAGGGTCCAGCAGAGCCCACTCTTCCCTGGTGAAATACACAGCCACCTCCTCCTAAGTCACTGGCCTCTGAAAGAGCAAGAGTCCAATACTCAGTACCTGCTGCCCCACTCACAGCCCCACTATTTGTGGGGCAGAGGAGCCCAAAGGGAAGCTCTGGGTGGATCACAGTCACAGTCCAACCCCCACCCTGCTCAGAGCATCCAGGAAACAGCAGGTTGAGGGGATGAAGAGAGAGCCCCTTGTCTCTCCCAGCAGATCCATCACACACCTACTAGCCACAGACCGATACAGGAGATGGAGCCCCTAGCCGGGTCCAAGGAGCGTTCCCTGGTAGGAAGCCCAACACCCTCCCCATTGTGAGGAGCTGGATATGACGGGAGGGGAATCTCCCCTAAGTCTGACTGGTGGGTGCCCCCTTCATATCTCACAGCAGCTGCTGGTTAGTCGGGTCAGGCTCCAGCACTGGGAGTCTGGTCAGTTTTCCTAGCTCCGTGTAGGTGGGTTATTTTCTGTTTAACCAATTAGGGCATTTCCACCTCCGAACCTTATGGGTCTGTTCCTAGAATCTAGGCTCCTTATTAAACAACTCCCAGCAGGTTTGCCACACTCTGTCCTCCTCCCTTTCCCACCCTGTGCATTTCCTGCCCCGCTCCAATCTCCAAACCAGACTGTGCAAATCTTCCCATCTCCGGTGTATTTGCTGTCCCTCTCCCTCCTGCAGGAACCCACCAGCAACCCCCCCGATAATCCCTACCTGAACAGGCTCCTCTGCAGCCATTTCTCTCCCCTGTCCCATGGCAGGATGGGATGAGCTGGAGTGAAACATGGACGTCATTCTGCAGCCTGGGAGGGTGAGAAGGGCAGTTGTGGGGGTTACAGAACAGGCTTTAGTTAATTTCACATCACGATTCCCCCAGGCCCTTTCCCTGCAGACAGACATCCTAGATTCTGCCATCCTGGGAAATGCTCAATCTCTGTATTACAGTGTAGACCTGGCCCCTCCTGTCAGGCTAAGCCCAGAGAGAGATTTTTAACCTCCCTTCTCCCTCCCCCTATCCCATAACAAAGTCTCTGAACACAAGGCTAGAAAAGAGCAGAACCAAAGGAGTCACTGTGGGGGATTCCCTCGGACACTGACCCCATGGCAGCCACACCCCAGCAGGAGGGAGATGGAGTCAGGAACTGGATTTTCCTCTGTCTGATCCTCATCTTTTCCACAGGAAAGTGACTGTATCCAGGGTGCAGTAATACACCTGCCTGGGCAGATAACAGATCTGGAAATCTCTCTCAAAACTCCTTCGCTCCCATGGCCCCTTTCTCTCTCGTTCCCCTTCTCTCTCCTTTTCCCTGTCCCCTCTCCCTGCCCGTCTGGTAGGAAAGTCCCATTCCTGGGTAGTTTGCTCCCCCATGGCTGGATTTGCTCCTGCAATTGCTAATGGGAGGAGAAATGACCGGGGGGGAGGGGCGCTATTTGTGTAGAGTCATTTTAAGGCCAGACCCCAGCATTTTCCCTTCGTTTCCTTCAGTTACTTGGAATGTCTGGCTCAGAACTTAGTACTAACAGGGCTACTCTAGGGGGCTAGGACCAGCTGGAGAAAGTCATCCCCTGAGCCAGGCAGAGAAGAAGCTTTAATTAAGGTCACATCCCAGCACAGAACCCCCACTGGGGGAGCAGCAGCTGCTAAGCCTGGTCTCCCAGATCACAATGGAGGCTGCAGCATCCAACCCAGGAAGTGGAACCCCAATATCCTGAGCAGAGAGGGACAGAGCGTTTGAGCAGCTTCCCTCCTTTAGCTCGCTGGGGAGGGCAGCTAATGAGAGCCCCTCCTCAAAGGGAGAACTGCTGATCTCATTTGCCCCACTGTCCATCCAGAGTCACTCCTTGTCTTTCCATGCAGTGACGCTGGATTAACAATGGTCTCAATGAAACCAGATTTCAGAATGAAGGAGTCCAGAACGCTGTGGAAGAGACCATTGTGTGGCATTTCTAGCCCCCTTCCCACGTGCCTCACCCCCCATATCTAGGACAAGGACTGGGGGCACCAATTTTCCAAACGGAACTGAAGTTCCTGCAGTTTTCAAAAGAGGAAAAAAGCAAAATCTGTGATTTCACACTAACAGTGTCTGATAAGTGGATAGAAAGTTATCACAGTGATGGGGCATGTGGCTGGAGAATGCAGGGCAGTGCCTGGAGCCAGGACTCTGGCACAAGTTGATCAGAGAGAAGGATCATGGTTAGTAGCAGTTCCCAGAGCCCCCAGCCAGGGGCTCCAGCCAGACCCCAAACAGGGTCCCATCTGGGATGCATCTCCCCCCCCCCCCCGAGTCCCTTGCCAGGGGCCCCAGATACCCCTCAAAGCCGCACCGGGCAGGGAATCCCCACCAGACCATGGCTGCCAGGTTGGGAATCCCAAAGGGTTCCCCCCACTAACAGCCCCCAGCAGCCAGGGACACCCCCCGCCCCCAAGGGAACCCTCCACTGGGAACGCAATCCCTCACTGTCTGCCTAGGAGCAACCCCCTGCCCCCAAGCAGGATCTGTCATGCCATGCCATTTGTCTGGGACCCCCTGATGCTTTACAGTGGGACCCCCTGATGCTTGCCTGGCATCCCCTGACCTAGTGCCAGGGATCCCCCCCACCCCCAGCTCTGTGCCCTGAGCATGGCAACTATCCCAGGAGCCAGCGGGGGAAGCCCCCACAGAGCCCCTGGCACAGCATCAGGCTCCCTCTAACCCCCTGTCCCGCCTCCCCAAGAGATGCCCACCCTCACTGTTCTGCAGCCAACAGACCCCCAGCGATACCCACCTCCAGGACCCACAGCCTCAGGGCTGGGCACTTCAGAACCACCCCCCGAAACCCCAAACCTCCAGAACGCACCAGCCTGACTAGGGCACCCCCTGCCCAGTCACCCAGAGGCCTCCCCCCACCACAATGTCCCTTCAGCTCCAGCTGCAATCGCCCCACACAGACATGCCCCCGCCCCCCAGGAACACTGTTACCTCACAGTGTGTGATAAGTGGATAGAAAGTTATCACTGCCCCCTGCTGGCCAGTCACACGGGCAGAGGGATCCCTGGGGGGTGCTGCCTCAACAGGAGAATGGAAGGGCAAGAAAGGTCCATGCCCTGTCACTAGCTACATCTTCGCACTGTGGGAAGCAGCCCCTCCCAGAGACCATTTGTCATGGGCTTTGGGACACTTCTGGACCCACGCTGCACTCAGGGTATGGCTACACTTACGGTTTGCAGCGCTGGTAGTTTGCAGCGCTGGTCATCCAGCTGTGTAGGAGCAGCGCTGGTGTGTGGCCACACTCACAGCTACCAGCGCTGGTGTGTGGCCACATTTGGAGCATTTGCAGCGCTGTTGGGAGTGCTGCATTATGGGCAGCTATCCCAGCATTCAAGTGCACCAACGTGCTTTTCAAAAGAGGGGGGTGGAGGGTGGTGTACTGTGACAGGGAGCGGGGAAGATAGAGAGAGTGGATTTTTGGAGCCAACACTGAGTGTTAGCTTCCTGGATTGGAAAAATCACAAAATGTTCATGAGCCCTTAGTCTTAACTCTAATTGCAAACAGCCTGCCTGTTTGCTGTGATCAGTGTTTGTTTTTTTAGATAAGCAGTTCAACGGAGCGATCGGCTCCGTTCTGTTTCATTCACTCTTCCTGCCTGCCTCTCATTTGATCGTTCACAGCCAGGTATAGATAGCTCCTGTTTGCTGTGATCAGTGTTTGTTTTTTTAGATAAGCAGTTCAAACGGCTCCGTTCTGTTTCATTCACTCTCCCTCCCTGCCTGCCTGCCTCTCATTTGATTGTTTACAGCCAGGTACAGAACGGAGCTCCGATCGGAGCTCGTTCACAACAAAACAAAGAAAGGCTGCATAACAAAACAAAGAGAGTAATTTATAAAAGCATTCTGGGATACACCTTATTCCCTGGAGGCCAATCACAGCGCTGGTGTGTGGCCACACTTGATGACCAGCGCTGCAGCACCAGCGCTGGAATCCTTATTCCCCATGCTGAGTGAGGTGTACGGCCAGCGCTGCAGCCAGGGAGTTGCAGCGCTGGAAGTGCCCTGCAGGTGTGGCCACTTACTAATTGCAGCGCTGGTGGAGGCTTTCCAGCGCTGCAAATCGCCAGTGTAGCCATACCCTCAGAGTGACCTCCTCACCCAGTGCCAGCTGGAGAAAAGACAAGGGTCCAACCGACTCTCCTGTTACCAGCTGGGAACCACTGATCCCCCAAACAGGGGGAGGCCTCTGGGTTTGATGGGTATTAAATAGGTTTAGAGAGGAAAGTGGAAAATCAGAGGGATTTTATCTCAGTTGTTGATACGAGGTAAAATCTGAGTGTTTCACATCAATATCTGATAACTGAATAGAGAGAAAATGGGCAACATTTGCCAACATTTTATATCCATGTTCAGGAATCTGAGAAAAGGTGTAAATCTGAGATTTTCTTTGTATTTTATAATTAATGAGACAGGGAAAAATCTCAGGCCATAGTCATTTAGAAATAGACAATTAGAGAAAAAGTGGGCCTTAGGATAAGTTTTAGATTTGCAGAGAATACATATCAGAAACTACGCAAGTGATAACATGCAAGAGGGAGGAGGGAGAGCTCAGTGGTTGGAGCACTGGCCTGCTAAACCCGGGGTTATGAGCTCAATCCTTGAGGGGGCCATTTAGGGAACTGGGGTAAAAATCTGGGGATTGTTCTTGCTTTGAGCAGGGGGTTGGACTAGATACCTCCTGAGGTCCCTGGGGGGGCCTCCTGAACAGGAACATGGAAGGCCTGGAGGGCAAGAAAGGTCCATGGCCCCTCACTAGCAAATACTGGCCAGTGCCACCATGGATCCACCCCAGAGGTGGCTACAGCTTCGCACTGCGGGAATCGACCCCTCACAGAGACCATTTGTCAGGGGAAGTCGAGAGAGCGGATCACGGGGGGGGGCGAATCTCCCCGGATGTTACAGCCCGAGCGAGACCCCGAGAGAGACACGGGGCAGAACCGGAGAGACTCTGTACCGGGGGCGAGAGGCGCCAACAGGGACAGGAGCCAATTAACTCCCCGCCACTTCCTGGCTGCCCAGAGACATTTCAACCCTAACCCGCCGTCCCACCGACCTTCCCCCCCCCGCAACTCCGGCTCCGCCCCCCCATCCCAGCGGGGGGGGGGGGGCGGAACCTGCTGCAGCTCCCGGGGCCGAGGCGGCTCCGAGGCTTCTCCCAAGTTCCCCGGGGCAGAGTCACGTGCCCCCCCCCCGGGGTCTCTCACTCACCGGCTCACACGGAGGCGGCGGCAGCAGCTTTGTTCTCCCGCCCCCAGCGGGGCTCGCACGGAGCATGCGCAGTTCCACCTGCTGACCCCTCCCTTACCCGGGCTGGGGAGGCCGGACGCGCCCCCGGGGCAGGCTGGGAGATGTAGTTCCGGACTCTCTCTGGAGCGGAAGTGACGTCAGCGAGGGAGGCGGAGCCGGAGGGCGAACGCGCGCGGAGCGCTGCGGTTCTGCCTGGCTCGCGCGGGGCCGTTGGAGCCTCTCCCGGGCCGGAGAAGGGTTTGTGCCGTTGTGCTCTGGGCATGCGCAGATCGCGGCGGGAGAGACCTTCATTAACCCCTCCGTGCCCGGCCCGGCCCCGCCCCCGCTGCGGAGCTGCAGCCTCCAGGTCCCGGCGCGAGCCCGGGGGCGGGGCCGGGCGGTGACTGGGGTCCCGCGGGGGCTGGGAAAGGGGCGGGGGGGGGGAAG